>NW_005871090.1:7071227-7088394 GCF_000147115.1 Myotis lucifugus | reverse complement strand
CCCCTATTGGGGTAGGGGGGGGTGGATTGGGGGTGGGGGCAGGGCCATGGGGGAGGGGCCACCAGAAAGGTTGGCTGCCGGCCCCCACCCACGATCCCTGTTGGTTTGCTGGCCGCAGTAGGCAATCAATAGCAAACTGGGTTGGTTCCAGTGGTACAGCATTCTGGGTTGCTTGACTTTTTTAATATATATATAAGAATTATTTCTTTTTGTTAATTCCCCACAACTTTTGTTAATTCTCAACAGAGGATATTTTTCCCACTGCTTTTTTAAAGAAAGTGGAAGGGAGGGAGGAATGGATGAAGGGGGAGAGAGAGAGAGAGAGAGAGAGAGAGAGAGAGAGAGAGAGAGAGAAAGAGAGAGAAAGAAACACTGGCTGCCTCCTGCACACACCCTGACTGGGAATGGGGAGCGAACCTGCAACCCAGGTATGTGCCCTTGACCAGATATTGAACCCACAACCCTTCCATTTACAGGCTGACGCTAACCACTGTGACACCCTACCAGGCTCACAGTACAGCTGTTAGAAGTAAAAGCACAGTAAAGCAGGAGAGGGCCATGGGAATAAGGACGGTCCAGGGCCTTTGAGCAGAGGGCGCTGGCACTGTCTACCTCAGTATCCCTGAGCCCTTATTTTCATCCTTCTCTGCCTTTGGCCCTCTTCACAGAAGGTCCACCAACGTTCCAATTGATTTAAACCTAAGCTCTTTTTGAGGTGTTATTACCTGAAGAATGATTAAAATATAACTTAAATATATGCATCAAACTCTAAAATAACTTTATCCTAAGGCTTTTCCTAATACAAGCCTGTGTCCTGTATATTTTGCTGGGAAACATCAACAAATTTGCCATGCTAAATTCAGTTAATCAATCTCATCAAACCAGAATGTAAGTGAAAAGAAAGAAGAATAACACAATGGAAAAATAATGAACCTGAAAGTTTTTTTTTTTTCAAAAGAAGGAAAATAAAAAATCAATTTGGTGTTGCTTTAATTTTTGATGATATACAGTGGAAGTTCTAACGCCCAGCAGGTACCATTTGACATTTCCATCTCCAGTGCTGTGAAGAGATTAGCACTTACAGGTATTGACTTAAACTAGGATTTATACCAGGGCTGTCATTTTTATGGAAAGCACAATAAAAGAGATTAGAAAGAAATTGCCAAGCGGCCTGGGTTTAATCAATTGTAGAATGCTTTCATTGGGAATTTGCAATTTTACCAAGCAGAAAGTTAGCATGCAGGATAAACAACAGGAAATGAAACTCACGTCAGGATTTAAGAACTGTGCCTAGGCCAAAATCCAACCACACCACCCAAAAAGGCAGGCTATATACCTTAGCATCACTCTGCTAGTTTTCCATGGAGTTTGAGAAAAATCAGTGAAGGACAGCATTTAAAAGCTGAATGACAGGGAAACATTTATGATGGATTTCAAGCATTTGGGGAGAAGTTCTCAGAGCTGAAGTCAAGATGAATCAACAAGGGACTGAGTTGGCTGTGACTGAGGACTTGGCTGGAGGTCAGGAAGTCAGGTCCCATGAACTCGGAGTTCACGACTGAAACGGAAAGGCCAGGAAAGGCAAAGATAAAGTCAATGTGGGGGGAAAGCCTTTATTGCTAAATCCTGAATCAGAGCTTCTCCAGCAATTGGCCCTGTGACATGTGAACATTGAGACAAAGTGTCAAAGGGGATATTAATGGAGATTCTTGATATTCCAGCAAAGAGGTGCCCAAATAATAACAGCCAACCTGCTTTACTTGAAAAAAAATTATCCAGAAAAAAAGAATCCATTTACTATTGCATTAAATTAATCTCAAATTAAACACATACTCAACGGTAGTAATTGTGCAAAGGGCTCAAGATAAAAAACTTAAAATATGGAAACGCTGCACAAGAGTCACTCAATGTACAGGATGAGGCACTTGAAGGTGGATAATTCCAGGACAGAATGACAAAGTATGATCATAGCTTTCCTAGGGGGATACACAGTTCAGTACACATTTTTGGGGGGAAGAAAGGGAGGTCAGATAATAATTAATGAGAATATTTTCTAATAGTTTTAGGGCAAATATTATGAGTTAGGCACTATGCCAGTGATGGCGAACCTATGACACGGGTGTCAGAGGTGATATGCGAACTCATTTTTTTGGTTGATTTTTCTTTGTTAAATGGCATTTAAATATATAAAATAAATATCAAAAATATAAATCTTTGTTTTACTATGGTTGAAAATATCAAACAATTTCTATATGTGACGCGGCACCAGAGTTAAGTTAGGGTTTTTCAAAATGCTGACACGCCGAGCTCAAAAGGTTCGCCATCACTGCACTATGCAATACGTATATTTTCTCAATTCTTTAGGGTAGATAGATACTCTTATCATCATTATATTCTTTTATTAGCTGGAGAGGTTGATACTCAGAGAGATTAAGCAACTTGCCCAAGATCATACAGCATGTAAGAGGTAGAGCCCAGACTTAAACACATGTCTGATGCAGTTCACGTAAATTTAAATTACTGGCTACTGATAGCAGTTTTAATTGTGAAATCAATTGCAGCCATCTATGTGAAAGTTTAGAGGGTACACAGATAGGCGATAGCTATGTATTCTGAAGAATGCATTGCTTCTACTACTAACGTGGAATTTTTGGAGGGAAAGTTCATTTATTATTTAAATTGAATCCTTTATGCTATAGACATAACCCATTCCTCTTTACCTGAAACCCACAGACATGTTAACGGTGACTTCTGCACACAGCGAGAGCCGGGCTGCTGCATGAGTTAAGAGGGCTGAGCATGCACCACTACAGGGAGTTGGCACGATGTGGCTGTTCCCGTTGTAGCAGTATGGCAGCTCCGAAGTTCTTGTGGCACTCAGCCTAAAACTGTCATTCACGATGCTTAGCACTCCTTAGTGAGGGAAAGGTAAGTGGACTATTTTCAGAGAGAAAGAGGAAATGAATAAAAGAAGGAGGGCCTTGCCAGCATGGGGGAAAAGCTTGCTGCTTTAGAAAAGACGAGGTGATGATGTCTCTGAAAGGCACAGAGACCAGGCTGGTCGTTAACACATCACAAGTTTGGGTGGCCCAACACAGGTGGAGAAACAAAGAAAAAAAAAGCAAGGCTATTTTCATAAATATTTTATTCACAGCCAGAATTCTGACCTTTCCTTCAAGCTAAGCCCTTCACAAACATACAAATGGGCAATCTTTTCCATGGAATTACTTGTTAAATCAAGAGGTAGTTGAAAACACTGCTTAGGATTTTTTGGGGGTCCATTTAAGCAAAGAACATCAATTTGCCCAATAGACTAAAATTTGCAATTTCTCCCCTCCCTCCCTCCTCCCCTTCTTTCCTTTACTTTTAATTTGCATAAAATTCACCTTTTAAATCTCTTTTATTATGAAACAGAATACAATACAGACAGATTCATAAAACATAAACCCACATTTTAAAAAATTACTCTAAACACTCAAATAACTGCCACACAGACCCAGAAATAGAACGCTACCACCACTTTGAGGCTCCCTCCTGCACCTGCCCCTTCCCTATTCCATTCTCCTCTCTCCCACCTAGAAGGAGCCATTATTCTCCTGACATTTAGGGGAATTACCTCCTTGTTTTCCTTCACCACCTAAGACTGCCATCCCATGTTAGAGTTTTATTGGTTTTTTGAACTTCATGTCAATGAAATCATAATGGAGTTGTTGTTTTTTTTTATGACCAAATGTAATATATTTGAGATCCAACCATGTTGATTATATGCAGCTTTAATTCATTCATTTTCATTTCTCTATACGGCAAGGGTCAGCGAACTTTCTCTGTAAAGGCTGAGAAGGTAAGTATGTAGTCTCCGTGGGCCACATACAGTCTGTCATGTATTTGCTGTGGAAAAGTCATGTGACTGCCTGGCTTTGGCTCAGAGGCTAACACCCCACTATAGGATTTGACCACATGATTAAACACTCGGTTCCAACAATGGAGGCTATTTTGGTTACTTTCATTTTTTTTTGCACATTACAAATAATAATATTATTGTCATTATTACTCTCACAGAGTTAATTGTCACTTAGACTTATCCACATATTTATCACTCTGATTTTCATACATTTCTGCTTGCTCCTGTTTATTGTTTCTGCTGACTCTCATTTATAGTGTCTTATCTTCTTGTTACCTGTTTATTTTTGATTATGTACTGGAAATTTTAAGAAATTATTTGAAGCCTTGGCAAGTTATTTTTTTTTCCAGTGGTTAGAGCATCAGCCTATAGACTTAAAGGTCTGGGCATGTACCTGGGTCGCAGGCCTGATCCCAGTCCAGGTCAGGGCATGTGCAGGAGGCAACTGATGGATGTATCGCTCTCACATCGATGTTTCTCTCTCTCTCTCTCTCTCTCTCTCTCTCTCTCTCTTTTCCCTTCCTCCCTTCCACTCTCTCTAAAAATCAATGGGGAAAAATATCCTCGGATGAGGATTAACCAAAAAAAAAAAAAGAAAGAAAGAAAGAAAAAAGAGATATTATTTGTAGAAAAACTTGCAGTATAGGATGACATATTTCCTTCCAAAGAAGATTTGCCGAAGCCTTTTTCAAGTGCTTAGGGGCACTCGCAATCCAGGATGATCTTAATCCAATTTTAGAATTTGGAATTTTCTGGACTACTCAAGAGCTGGAGTGAGGCTGCAGTCTGTGGAAAGGCTGGCTTACTTTTATTTGACCCTGACTTTTGGATTCTTAGACCAAAATAGGGATGGTTGGCTGTGGCAGGCACATAGCTCTGGCATGTGTGGCCTGAGGAGGTTTCCAAAATAAGATTCAGATTGTGAGCCCGCTTTGAGGATTGACAACTGTCCGTAAGCTAGAAGGTGAGTGCAGCTTGAGTGCTTCCTTCCTCCACTGGGCCTGGGCTCAGTAATCCCTTACTTGGTTAACTTTTGGTGATTTTAAGAAGCTAGCTGTCTTATGTATTTTTTTCTGGCTTTTCTACTTTAGATAGTGAATTACCTAGTCATTCATTAGCAGATGCAGAAATCCTCCTAACTTACAATTTTTATTTTTATTTTTTGATATATTTTTATTTATTTCAGAGAGGAAGGGAGAGGGAGAGAGAGATAGAAACATCAATGATGAGAATCATGGATTGGCTGCCTCTTGCACACCCCAACTAGGGACTGAGCTCGCAACCTGGGCATGTGCCCTTGACCAGAATCAAACCCAGGACCCTTCAGTCTGCAGGCCAACGCTCCATCCACTGAGCCAGACCAGCTAGGGCCAATTTTTATTTTTAAAACAATAAATTTTACATCAGTTTTTACAAGAGAAAAAAAAATTTAAGAAAATTGGAAAATCCTCCTGATGGAATTAAGTCCATAAAAGGAAATACAGAGTTCCATAATCTTTAATCATTTTCAATCACCACTGCCTATTCTAGGAAATTTCCAACCTATAAATTGTTTTATTATGAACTTTTTGATAATAAAATCTAAGTCCATTCCGTTAGAACCTTCTAAAATTAATTTTTAACATAAATACAAAAAAGAGAGTATGCTAAATTCCCATATTCTGATTATTCTATTTGCAGATCCCCCACCCCCCTTCACTGTTTAAGAATTCAAGGAAAGAATGTGGCCTAATAAATGATTCATCTCACACTAATGAATACAAATATCACTGCAGCTTGTTCTGATTTATTTCCCAACCGAATTAAACCACAAAGTGAACTTGAGACCTCAGGTGAAAAAACACTGAGAATCCTAAACATGTATTGCCTCTGCTTTTAACAGTTTCAGGGTGTTTGATGAAAAGCTCAAAAGATTTCTCTAGATTTGAAAAGAAAGCTGATATAGCATACTGTAAACTAAAACTTCATTTCTAATGGAAGTGTAAATGAAGATATGGATTATAGATTTCCTGGGCATTTGTCCTTGGTGTGGCCCGATGAAAAGCACAGGGCATGTCAGATCATTAGCTTTGGATATTATGTTTAGATAGACATTGTGACAAAATGCATTTATTAATTTGTATCAGGTTTAAAAACACAAACAAAATAACAAACAAAACAATACTGCTGAGAGCTACAAAAATTTCTCAGAGACTGGGGTGAAAAGGATTCAACACGCCTGAGTCTTGTTCTTCTTCCTAGCCATGGGTTCTAAATTAATTTTCCCTCTATTTCACCCTGGAGATCAATGATCATAGGGATATAATGGAAAAGGCTAGAGAATGAAGGTTTTTACCTTGCATTGGGCCTTTAATGCATCCAGACTCAACCAATGTTGTGACTTAAAGTGCCAATTTGCTGGTAATAGAGTCCCTATGGCTTTTGCTGTGTGTTGTGCAGCCAAATCAAGGACCGAGTGACTATGGGAGCTTTAAGACTTCAATTTTTAAACAGAAAAAAAAAACGTGCTGTACTTTTCCTGGTCAGCCAACTAAGCCGCAGCTGTGGCTAACAGAAAGAGATTAAATGGAAAGTCAGAGGATGGTCCCATTTTGGAAGGCTTCTCAGCATGACATAATCATCTCACTGTTCAGTACCCTTGACAAATGTTTGGCGAGAGCTTATTAATACTCTTACCCAGGATTGTACTGGAGGCTAGAGATCATGGCCCAGGGCCTGGCATTCAGAAACGTGCCGTGTAGCTGTGGAGCATCATATAGACTTTGCAGCGTATTGTCCTGCGTTCATTTCTGTGTGCTGTCACTTGGTAGCAGGAAGTCTCAGACAAGTTATCCTTCCTGAACCTCAGTTTCCTCATCCATAAAGCAAGGATATTGAGTACTAACTCTAAGGACTGCTTTTGGAATTATAGAGCCAGGTAAGCATGGGGTAAGCACAACGGTTGCTGCTGCTCTAGTTGCGGTAGTTGTTATCATTAGTAGTAGTATTAGTTTCCAGACAGTTCCATCAGAAATATAGTGATTGAAATAGACAATGAAAGATAAATGCCAATGAGAAGCACAGAAGAAAGATGATACTTGAGAACCAAATATTTATTTTCTTTTGTTTTCTTTTTAGAGTTTGGGTTTACATAGAAGTCTATGGCATGTTTTGTGTTAACCTTTGTATATTGTGCCAGGTATAAGTCAAAGATATGTCCATCCAAATATTTATAGCCCTATTTAGTGAAATGTCTATCCTTTCTTCATTGAATTTCCATTGGATGAAAAGTGTTCAAGAAATGGATAATGGCAACGGTTGTAGAATATTATGATGTAATTTAATAAATGTGAATTTAATGCCACTGAATTGTACATTTAAAAAAGGTTCAGAGGGAAACTGGCTGGTGTGGCTCAGTTGACTGTTGTCCATGCACATAAAGGTTGCTGGTTTGATTCCCAGTCAGGGCACATTCCTAAGTTGTGGACTCCATCCCTGGTAGGGAGAGTCCAGGAGGCAGCCAATTGATGTTTCACTTTCACATCAATGTTTCTCTCTCCCTCTCTCTTCCTCTTTCTCTAAAAAAATCAATTAAAATATTTAAAAAATGGTT
Source organism: Myotis lucifugus (assembly GCF_000147115.1). NCBI lineage: Eukaryota > Metazoa > Chordata > Mammalia > Chiroptera > Vespertilionidae > Myotis > Myotis lucifugus. The sequence continues at coordinate 7,080,901 of NW_005871090.1, read as the reverse complement.
CAGATGGTAAATTTTATGGTATGTCTATATTACCACAAAAAATGGGGAAAACCATTCAGTGAAGAAAAGTTAGTCTTTTTACTAAATGGGGCTGTAATAATTTTAATAGATATAACACTATTGAGGCTATCTATTTCTCTTTAAATGAGTTTTGGTAGTTTATATCTTTCAGAGAATTTTTCCATTTCAACTGTTCTCTAACTTACTGATATAACTTTTGTATAATGTTACTTTATCTTCACATCTGTAGACACTGTGGTGATGTTGCCTTGCTCATTCCTTGTTGGTAATTTGTGTGTTCTCTCTATCAATCTGGCTACATGTTAATTTTATTTATCATCTCAATTAATAAACATTTGGTGTCATTAACTTTATTGTTTTTTATTGCATTAAATTCTACTCTGATCTTTATTATTTCCTTCCTTCTCCTTCCTTTGGGTTTCATTTACCCTTTTTGAGATTGATTTCTTAAGGAGGAAGCTGAAATTATTGATTTGATATATTTCTTTTCAAGTTAAGCATTTAATGTTGCAAATTTCACCCTAAGAACTGCTTTAGCAACAACCCAAGTTCTGATATGTGGTGTTTTTATTTTCATTTACTTCAGATATTTTCTAATTTTACTTTTGATTCCTTCTTTGACCCACTAGTTACTTAGAATTATGTTAGTTTCCAAATACTAGAGTATTTTCCTCAAGAACTTTCTGTTATTAATTTCTTATTTAACTCCACTGTAAACAGAGAAAATACTTTGACTTAAATACTTTCTCTATTTTTTGTTTAATTAAATATTCAGAGATAGAGATATTAACATCTCTGATTATAATTGTGGATTTGTCCATTCTCTTCCCAGTTCTACCAGTTTTTGCTTCGTGTAGTTTGTAACTCTCTTATTAGGTGGATAAATATATAGGATTGCTATGCCTTCTTGATGAATTGATCCTTTAATTGTTATGAACTGATCATCTTTATCTCTGGTAATATTCTTTGCTCTGAAATCTATTTTGTCTCCTATCAATAATGCCACTTCAGTATTTTTCCCTTTAACTGGTGTGGTGGGAGCCCTCAAAGTGATCCTCATTGCCATGCCCTGTTTAATGCCCTCCCCATGAGTGGGGTAGAACTTATGACTTGCTTCTAAACAATAGAATCTAGACAGGGTGATGGGATAGAACTCCCATTTTTCTGTGTTTGATTTTGGATAGTTACCACAGCTATGTGTTCAAATTTATTAATCTTTTCTTCTGTAAGGTCTAATATGCTATCAATCCCATCCAGTATATTTTTCATTTCACACATTGTAGCTTTATCCCTAGAAGTTAGATTGTGATTGTTTTATTTTTCATGTCTCTATTTAACTTTTGATGGTATGAAATACAATTATAGTAATAATTTTGATGTCCTTATATGCTAATTTCAACAGCAGGATTAGTTTGGGATAACTTTCAATTGATTGTCTCTTATTATAGATAGTATTTTCCTGGATCTTTCCATGTCTGGCAGTCTTTGACTGAATGAAAGACAATCTAGTTTTACCTTGCTGGTGCTGGATATATTTTATTTATATAATTTTTTTTCAATTAGCTATAATCGCTCTTTGGATAAACCTCATTGGCTATCCTACCATTGCACAAAGCTCTATAAATTTTCTTAACCATTTTTTCCAAGTTTAGTTACTTGGAAACACTTTTATCCTCTTGGGTCTTACTTTTAAAATTTATTAGGTAAGAACAGAGCAGTTAGTTTTTCTTCACTACTGAGGCAAAAGCTTCCTGGGCACACTACCCTATGAATGAAGATATTTTCCAGTCTGATTGGTGGGAAAGACACTATTTCTAGCCCTGAGTATCTCTCCCTAGTCCTTTCGGATGCTTCTTTCCCTGGTTTCAGGAAATGTGATGCATGTGCTGATCAGTAATTTGCTGAATATTCAGATGGGATCCTCTCTAGATCTTGGGTTCTCTTTCTGGGCAGATCTGTTGTGCAAACACTAGTTGCCTTGGTCTTCCTGAACATTCCACTTCATTTTCTGATGCCCTTTACCTTGGTTTCCCTTTACGGTGCCATCAGTGGAAACTCTTTCAAGGGAGTAAGCCGAAGCTGCTTTAAAGCTAATCTTATTTGCTTCCCATCTCTCAGGGAATCACTGTCCTTCATTGCCTGATGTCTAGTGTCCTGAAAACAATTGCTCCATAAATCTTGCATAGTTGTTATTTTTCTTTTTTTGGTTGTTGCAGGCAAGAAGATAAATTTGGTTCCTGTTAATCCATCTTGACCTTTTGATGTTTTGAGATGTGATTCTTAAAAGAGAGATTTGAATTCAAAAGCAAAATGTGTTGTGCTTATTAATTCAGCAATATAAGAAGGGAATCTATGTATATACAAAAAATTTCATTTCCTTCTTGTTTCTATGCTAACCTTGATTATCTTTCCTAATAATAAAAATCTGTAAGATCAAATATGTTTGTAGATATATTTGAACATTTTATGATGTTTGATATTATATCCAGAATTTTTTGTTTATCTTTCCAAGAGAGATTATTTCTCCTCTTGTTTCAATACAGACATGACAGCAACAGTTCTTTTTTTTTCTTTTATTGTTGACACTATTACAGAGGTACCCAGAGTTCTTAAAGGGAATTAATGTTAACTGAAAAAATAGTCTTTGACTTAATCATATTTTAATGATCCAAGCTACTGACTGGAGAAAAGCTATACACTTATATGAGGCACCCACACATGTGTATCAACATAAGGGTCACCAGGAATGTGTATCTTCAGATTCCTATCTTACTTCCCACCACTTATATTTCATATGTCCAATGGCACCCCTTACATCTTTACCAAAATGTATATAACCTCTTTAAGAAAGAGTTCTTAGCTCAATGTAAAAGGTTGGCAGAGATGAAAAATGCTACTGTGGGAAGTTGATATTGTTAGGGCTGAGAATTGACTGTGTTTGGGCAGCAACATCTGGGCTGAACTTCCTCACCCAGCCCCAGGAGCTGCACAAGTCCCTGAGCCCAGTGAATATGCCATTCTACTTTAAAGGTAAAGAAGGAGAAAAGTTTTTATTTTTCTTCTTAGTTAATTTTGATTTTAATAGGGACTTTTGCTGCCGTGGCCACCCCTCAGAGGGAGGTCCATCTAGACTCACTAGAAGAAACATGGAGCGCTTTCTGCTAATGAGCTCTGAAGGTATCCTTATGCCTATGCAGGTCGTGCAACACTTTGTATAGCTCTGTGTGGAATCTCTAATCTCTGAGGCAATGCTGAAAATTGATCTATCATGGAGGTGATTAACAGAAGCTTCTTCCATCATCAATAGAGAAACAAGCTGGCCTCTCCTACCTGTTTGCATTTGCTGGAGACTAGCATCTTGTTAACTGACTATTATTTTATTTGTAGAACAAGAAGACCTGCATATATTTAAGTCATTTTATGCATGCCTGTGCATTCTAAGAGGCTTAAGCAAATGAATAAACAAGCAAGAAAACACTTTAAAAGAACTACACACAGGATAGAACCATGGCAAGATTTGTAAACATCCACAGGAAAGGAATATGTCTGGGAAAAATCTTTAAGTCTCCCTCCCCACATTTGGATCTATGGGAAGCAGGGTCAGTGTGGTCTACTACTGTTTTTAGCACAACTTCCATCTTTGATGCTGAGTACTCAGTGACCCTTAAGTCCAAGCTGATTTTTCACTCCCAGGATGGCTTTAGAGATTTCATGGTTACTGTGGCGGGGAAGCTTAGAGGACTCCTGAGATATCCTGTGCCTATGCGTGTGTATGTCATCAGCCCAAACTGTAATTTTGCATCCACATAACCACTTTGGCAAAAGCAGTTATGGTTTTTATTCATTTCCCTCACAGGTACTCCACAATTATCCTCACCTGATTGCTCACCTGTCCCTTCAAAGGGGTGTCCTGCAGTTGCCCTCACTAACAGATTCCTCCATTGCAGTCTTACCTCACCAGGAAGATGGTTGGAAGCACAAAATGGCCGGCAGAGGGGCTTGTCTGTGGGGTATTCCCAATGCTGCAGGTTCCTAGAGTGTCCCTCATATTCTACCTAAGAGCCAAGGGAATGGGGACCAGCTGGTGGTTTATTCCTTCCAGTGTATTCTTCATTTCAGATATTGTAGTCTTCATTTCTGATTGGTTCTTTTTAATGGTTTATATGTCCTTTCTCATGCTGTTGTAGTTATCAGTAAGTTCAATGAGCATCCTTAAAACTATTATTTTGATCTCTATGTCTGATAAATTGCTTGCCTCCATTTCATTTAGCTCTTTTTCTGGAGATTCCTCCTGTTCTTTCATTGTGTGCATGTATCTTTGTTTCCCCATTTTGGTTACCCTTTTGTGACTGTTTCTATATATTCGGTAGGAGTGCTATGACTCCCAGGCTTGGCCTTATGTATTAGTTGTCCTTTAGGAGCCAGTGGTGCAGTGTACTTGGTCACCTCAGCTAGGTGCTACAGGAATGTTTCTTGTGTGGGTTATGTGGGCCCTCTTGCTGTAATTGAGTTACGATTATTATCGGCCCATTTATGCATGGGGATGACGCATAGGGTGGCTGACTGTGAGGATCACCCCCAAACACGGTATATGAGCTGCTTTGCAGGTGCAGACCACACAGAGTGTAATCTGGTGCCTGCTGAGATCTCCCTTGGGTATGCCCCTTGTGAAGCTAATGGATAATGCTCTAGTATTGTCTGAAGCTTGTCACTGGGTTTGATGGTTCTGGGACCTCTTGGGAGGGATTCTGGTGCAGGCCAGTGTCAGATTATTCCTGTGACTGTCCCTGGGCAACCTGTTTGGAACTACAGTACAATCCACAGTTTGTGGCTATCTCTGATGGGCTTAAGTGTGTGTGGGAAGAACCAAGCTGCTCACCAAGGCTGATTTTTTTTTTACCAGCACTGGGCCTGGGAGCAGGTCAGCAAAAGTCCCAGGGCACCCTGACATTCACCTCCACCTGACTGTGTTTGCTGGCTTCGTGTTAGGCTTAGTCACTGAAAGAGACTCTGGTGGTACTCGAGTAGATTCTCAGTGAGTCACAGGGGCAAGTGGTGTTCACATATTGAATCAGGTTCAAACTTGGTGCCGGTGCTGGTTCTGAGGCTACTCAGCATATACCCCAGGGTATATCAAGTCTAGCTGCCACTTGCTGGGTGCTCACACACCTTTTGGTGGGGTGGGGTCTCAGGGATTCATCAGGGTGATGCCAAGCGTGTTTATCAGGCCCAAACAGTCCAAAATTTGGCCATGTGAAGGGAGGGCTCTGCATTGGTTGGGCTTGCAAGGGAAAAATATCTCTTATCCTAGAGCCACACAAGCAGTCTGTCCCAGGTTCTGCCCAGAGTCAAATCTCAGCAGAGTGGGGCTGCCAGAAGTCAGAAAGATGGAGCTAGCAAATCTCCTATGACAGGGAGGCACCAGTCTGATTCACAGAAACATGGGGGGAATGGCTTCCACACCAAAGCCACATAACTCAGTCACTGATAACCCCCGAGTCTGCCCAGACCTTTACACCGTGGCCCAGGCATTTGATTGCTCAGCATGGCTCAAGCTCCACAGGGTGGAGCCATTGGATATCCAGAGGGTGGGGCTATTGCATTTTCCCAGGCTGATGCCATATGGAATTTGAGTGCTTCACCCAAGGAAGATGGAGTCTGTGGTGTGTGTGGCACTCAGGACAGAGATCCTGGCAGCTCTTCCTTCGGATCTCTCTCCAGAGCCACAAACCCAGTCTATACTCACAGGACTATAGTCTGCTCAGCCCTCCCTCCACCAGAGCCCAGGGTGAGTGGCTGTGCATGAGATTTCATATGTTGGCCCTTTAAGAGGGTGCCTGTGTCTCTAGCAGACTCCCCTCTCTTCCTGGTGAATATAATCCGCACTGATTTTCACAGCCGAATGTTATGTGGGCACCTCTTCTTGGCTCTTGTGCTCTGGACTGGAAGTCTGGTTTATGGTTCTTAGATATCCCTCCAGAATCTCAGCTGCTGTGTGTGGGAATGTGGCCAGCCTTTTTCAAGTCTCTATCCTTCCTACCAATCTCAATGTGGCTTATTTTGTAAATCCTTGGTTATAAGACTTCTCATCAGCTAGTCTTCAGTTGGTTATTCAGGTTGATTGCTCTATATTTTAGTTGTAACTTCAGTTTGGTCCTGGGAGGAGGTGAGTGCAACATCCACTTACTCTACCACTGTCTTGGATCCTCTCCTTAATCAAAACATTTAATAATACCTTGTGATAGCAAGAGTGTCAGCATATAGAAAGTTTGGGATATCAAATGGCACACCACTACTGGGGGTGGTGGCAATGGGAAATATCTATAAAGATTACAAATGTACATTTGTTGGCCAGCATCTTCTGGGAATTTATTGAGGAGATATATTCATATATACATACAATTTTTGTGTGTCCTAGTGTATTAGTTTCTTGTGGCTGCCATAACAAATAACTACAAACTTGGTGGCTTAAGAGAACTTTATTTTCTCACATTTCTGGAAGATAGAAATCTGAAATCAGTATTATTGGGCTGAAATGGTGTCGACAGGACCATGCTTCCTCTGGAGGCTGTAGTGGAAAATCTGTTCTTCTCCTTTTCAGCTTTCGGTGCTTGCTAGCATTCTTTGACTTGTTGCCATATTACTCCATTTTTTAATTTCAGCATCTAAGCTGCCTAAGTATCAATGTCCACAAAATTCTCCTGATTCACTCTGGATAAGCTAAGGTCAACATAACTACTTGGAGCCACCAGATATTGGAAGAAAAGACAATAAGACGTTACTTTTATGACAACATTTTGAAATTTTGGCCAGAATTCTCCTCCTTAAAGGGACTTGGATTTGTAGAAGAGCTCCAGCAAGATATGAAATGCAGGTGTCTAGACCAGAGGGTTAAGGACCACAGGGCCAGGTACCACTCCATAGGTCTCCTGTGTTGATTTTAATATATTGTAATGAAGCAAGCATTTTATTTGCTCAGAGTTAGGACATACCTGAGGCTTATTTTTCATCATTAGAGATTGTGGTCTCTTTAGAAGGTTTGGGTGGGCTGTGAGAGAGAGAGATTTTGCACAGGAGGGCCTCCACTACTTGAACATAGAAAAGCTGCTTCATGCAGTTGTGGATGGATGGTCTCCTAATGGGAGGAGGTTGTGAGAGGTGGCTGTGTGGTAGGAGAATTCAAGAGACAGACCCTCTGATCCTTGGAGATGTTTGTGGCTCATGGCTTCAGTTGTTCATGCCTTCTGAGTTCTTGCTTCAGTTCTATGGGGTCCAGGTGAGTTTCTTGTCCTTGAACTTTTTCATTTATCTTTCATTTAAGCTAGTTTAAGTTTTCCCTTCTAGCAACCCAAAGAGACCTGACTGAAACATAGGTTCATTACTCAACATCCTTTTTCCAAATGAAACATATGCATATCATATAATCTAAAAGCAATGCTATAATACCTAGAAGGGATCAAAAACATTGTTATGTAAAAGAAAAATTGTGATTGCAAATCACCAAATACTCATGGGGAACATAAGGCAGCGAAAAGAAGCCACTTTAGACTCAGGCACACCTTTGTTTTAATCTTGACTTCATCACTTACTTGTGTGTCTTTGGTCAAATAACTTAAGCTTTCTGAGACTATTTTTTAATTATATGTGAGAAAAATATCATATGCCGTTTTGCTGAGAGGATTAGAGATAATACATGTGCGATGCTGAGTGATATACCTGGCACCTAAGTAGATGCTCAATAAATAGCTACTAATCATTGCAACAATGCACATACCAGAAATTAATTAGTTGATTGTGATTGTCATGGCAAATGTCAGAATGAAATAAAAACCATATTTATAACAATAGACTAATCTGAAATCAATAGATATAGTATTGTCAATGACCAGATTTAAAAATATATATATTATTATTGATTTCAGAGAGGAAGGGAGAGGGAGAGATAGAAACACCAATGATGAGAATCATTGATTAGCTGCCTCCTGCACAACCCCTACTGGTGATTGAGCCCACAACCCAGGCATATGCCATGACCTCCAACATTCAACCATTGAGTCATGTCGGCTGGGCAATGACCAGATTTTTGAGCAGGGTTGAAATATATATAGAAATGTAAACACGTTCTGATTGAAGGAAAAAAAACCTGACTAACAAAAAGTAAAGATATCGAGGAATTAATTGAAGAAATGTACTTTGTGTCACATGGAAAACCTATGACATGCCTTAGCTGTGGTGGTGTATCATGAAAGTTGACCAAGAAAACAATGAAATTCCCATATATTGAATAAAAAAGAGGCACTAATGATAGCTATTACAGTAACTATGACAGAGGCGCAAAACAGATGAGTTAACTTCCAAATGCACTTTGGGGATTAATAGATCTGAAAGCAGAATCTGAAAACAGAATCCCATGTTTGTGAGTTACTTTATCCAAGCATCTATGGCCATGTTATCTCAAAACACAAAAGATATTTGATTGTTCCCCATGAAAAAGTTGAAGTTATTTGCTCTAAAGTTTAAAGTACATAAAATTGACTGAGGGATTCAAATCCTGTCAAAATGCAGCTCTTGATGCAACAGGTCTGGAGTGGGGCCTGAGATGCCGTGTGTCTAAGATGTTCCCAGATGCTGCTGGTCTGTGGACTACAGCCTTGCGTATAAGGCTCTAAGACTTAGAGTCTAAGTGATAGAAAACATCATTGGTGAAAACAACTTTTAGCCAGTTCTCAAGTTTTTCCACTTCCACAGGGCAGTGTTTACACAGAAGAGTTGAAAATGGAATAGAACCCAGAACAACGTACTCCTGAAATCTACTTATCAAACCCTGGGTATTGGAGAAGAGCTTTGGGCTTGCAATTGCCAGGCATGTTTCCCACTTGGCATCCTAACTAACAAGCCGTTGCTTGCTCTCTGTCTTTCTACACCTGGGCACTTCCTGTGATCTTGCCTTGCTCTGTAATTCCTGTACCATAGGTAAGAAGCAGGTGGATATGATTTTTGGGTGAAGACAGGAAGCAGCCTATGAAACCATGTCACACCAGGATCCGTAATCCTTTCAATTGTGATAGTTCATTGTCACTTAGCAGAAATTGCTGGTTATGAATATTTAACAAATTTGCAATTAGCGCATTTACCAAGATGATTACTGAAATGGAATAAGCCACTGAATAAAGCAGAAGCTTATGTACTTAATGCCTTCCTGATTATACATGCTTACACATCTGTTTTTGTGTTTCTCTCTCTCCTCTGGCACCATTTTTACTAATTTTTATAAAACCACACGCCATACCCCACTGCTTTCTGTAGTCTCATACTGTCTATGTAGACAGATAAAAGCATTTTTCTTTTTTAACTTTATCTTTATTTTTAAGTATTACAGATGTCCCCCTTTTTCCCATTGAATCCCCCCCACTCCAGCCTCTCCTCTTCCCTTCCCTCCCCAGGCTGTTGCATTCTTTTACATCTCTCGATCTATTTTGTTTGCCAGTTTATTTTGTTAATTAGTTTCCACATATAAGTGAGATCATGTGATACTCGTTTTTCTCTGATAAAAGCATTTTTCAGGTTGTAGCAATACCATCTGATACAGGGTTACCCCATAGTGTGAGTGCCTAGAACAGTGGTTCTCAACTTGGCGGCACATTAGAATCACC
>NW_005871090.1:6936469-7071127 GCF_000147115.1 Myotis lucifugus | reverse complement strand
CCCACCCCATAACAAAGAAACAGAATTTCCAGAGATGAGGGCCCAGGAAATCAGGATTTTAAAAAGATTCCCAGGTGATTCTAATGTGCCGCCAAGGTTGAGAACCACTGGCCTAGAAACTTCCCCAATTTCTCGCTGATTTCATCTGTGATCCAATTACCAAATTGTCCAAGTTTGTTTCTCTGTTTCCAAAAGGGCATTACTTATTACATGCTTATTTATGTTAATTGCTTTGTAATGCAGATTAATTAAAAAATAAATTGGGGGGGGGAAAGAGAAAACACTTGATTTAAAGTCAGGAAATCTTGCAACTCACTGGTCAGCTGACCTTGTGCCTATTCTGTTTGCAAACTGAAGACAATTATTACTTTCTGGTATTTAATGATTGAGATTATAGGTTGTTTTCTTAATTCTCTTAGAAACAGCATTCAGCCACTCCATTAAAGAAATAAAAGATAAAAGGAAGAAAAGTAAAGATGTGCTCTATGATAGGAACTGGCAGAGTGGGGCCGAGCACCATCTTTCTGTCTTCTATCCAGAGGAAGCTTTTTCCTCTGTTGGTGAAAACAACTCATAACAGCAACATGAAAACACTTGAGCTTGATCCTTGAAACAAAAAGAAAACACTGAACCACTCAAAACAGACACTCTCACTACTTTGACTATTAATCAGTTCTGCTGTTAAATGGTTTTTATTTTTTCTACGTGCATTTCAAACTGTCAGGGAGGCAGAGTAGGTCGTATTATCTTTGAACTCTTGGTTGAATTGTGCTGCTGCTTTGTTGTTAAATCCCACACTCTGTTTTACTTAGTGTTTTTAGAAAATGATCTTAATTATTTATTTCATGAAGCGTGGATATTTAAAAAGCACTGTATCAGAAGTGCAAAGATGATCAGAAATAGTATAAGAATTACCAGAAGCTACTGATAATAAAAGCCACGCTACCTTGCGTAGGACTTTGCATAGGAGTGGAGGGCTTTAATGTTTGCAAAATGCTTTCACATGCATTAGGCCACACATTCTGCTGATACTCACAGACACCTTTTACTCTCTAGGATGGACTTTTCCTAGCCCTTCTGCTCAGGGAGTCTGGGTCATAGCTGTTGAAATCATCCCTGAACTGATTATATTCTAAGGACCAACCCTATGAGTTAGTAACCTTCCCATTTCTTTTCCATTGTTTATCATTGGTTCTAAACGAATAGCTAAACATTTTTCATTTATTCATTTATTTAGTTAGTCTTTTATCCAGTAATCATTAGGCACCCAATATCTGCCATGTCTTTGATGTGGGGAAACAGAAATGAGTATGACACTGGTCCTACTCTAAGGGAGCTTAGTGCAATAGCAACGTCAGACAGAAAAGTCAAGGCCCCAGATACACTGGGGTAAGAGCCTATGAACAAAGACCACCCAACCAGCTCAGCCTGAGGTCAGCAAATGCTTCCAGTGGGTAAGTCATTGGGAGTGAGCATCATTAGCTGAGAGAATGGGTGGTAGGTTGGAAGAAGAGTGTTCCAAAGAGGATTAAAAAGCAAAGATTTGGTCCCCTCTTGGTGCCATGGCCTACAAGCAACTGCAACACAGCAATGCATTTTGTATTCTACTAAGATGCATGTATTTGTTTAACTCTTTATTATGGAAATTAACAAGTATACACAAAAGTAGAGGGGATGGTGCAATGAGGTCCTGCAGGTCTATCACCCAGCTTCAATGATTTTGTGTTATTAAAGGAAAATGAAATTCATATTTGGTGTTAGCTTATGGCTTCAGGAGCCCACACAATGGAACAAAAGAGAAGACCCAGAAATAGGGTCGTGCTGACATGGGAACTTGACAAATAACAGAATTGGCATTGTAGATCTGTGGGGGAAAGAACAGAATATTTAATAACAGTGATGTGTTAATTAACTTATATGGAAAAAATAAATTTGGGTCCTTCCTCCACAATCTATGTAAATATAAATTCCAGGCTAGAATATAAAATAGAAATCATTCAACTATTTTGGAGAAACTGTAGAAGAATATCTTTATAAACTAAGAAAATGATTTCTTAGGGTTAAAAATCACAAGCTTTAAATAAAAAGTGATAAATTTAGCCTGGCTGACATGGCAGTGGTTGAGATTGACCTATATACCAGAAGGTTATGGTTTGATTCCTGGTCAGGAATGCGATGCCCAGGTTGCGATCCCCAGTGTGGGGTGTGTGGAGGCAGCTGATCAATTATTTTTTTCTCATCATTGATATTTCTATCTCCCTCTCACTCTCCCTTCCTCTCTAAAATCAATTTAAAAAATAGTGGTAAATTTAACTATACTAGGAGAAAACACTTATGTTCATTGCAGGCAAAAATTAAAAAATGAGAAGACAAGCCAAAGTTTGGGGAAAAAATATCTGAAATGTATATAATCAATGTAAATTATTAGGATTTGATTACAGAATGCATAAATAACTTTTACAAGATGAACAATCCCATAAAATAATCAGTTGATTATATGAACAGTCAAATTTTAGAAAAAGAAACATAAATGATCAAAAAACATGAAAATTCATTCAATCTCACTAGTAATCAGGAAATTCAAATCAAAACCATTATGCTCTAGGGTGGGTTACATAGGATTCACTGGTATTTTTAATGTTTTACATCTTAAACTTGGTGGTGGGTACATGGTGTTCATTATGTTATTCTATATGCCTTATGGTTTTTCTGAAGCTTCATATATATGTACATATATTTGTGAAATATTTATGTATACAGCAGGTTCTCAAATAACATAGTTTCATTCAACATTGATTTGCCTTAATTAAGAAAAAAGATCTCGATTCCCAGCCAGGGCCATTGTCTGTGTGGAGTTTACACGTCCTCCCCATGTCTGCATGGGTTTTCTTTGGGAACTTTGGTTTCCTCCCACATCCCAAAGATGTGTGCTTGAGGTGAATTGGCGTGTCTAAATTGTCCCTGTCTGACTATGCGGAGTGTGAGTAGCCCTGTGATGGAAGGGTGTCCTGTCCAGGGTTGGTTCCCTTCTTGCGCACTGAGCTGCTTGGATAGTCTCTGTCCACTCATGACCCTGAACTGGAATAAGTGGGTTTGAAAATAATGATCTTATTTGTTTTTATTAAATTTCTTAAATGTCTGTACAGCTCATGTTTATTTTAATGTTTAATATAAGAAGCATGTTGGGTCTTTATTTAGAAGTTTGGCGATGTTTTGTGACCAGAAATATACCAAAGGAACTTAACTCTTTTTTTATATCAACTAGAGGCCCGGTGCACGAATTCATGCACCAGTGGGGTCCCTCGTCCTGGTCTGCTGGATCGGGCTGAAACCGGCTCTCCAACATCCCCCTTGGGGTTCTGGATTGTGAGAGAGTGCAGGCCAGGCAGAGGGACCCCACAGATTCATGATTGGGGCCAGGGAGAGACTAGGGAGGTTGGCTAGCAGAGGAGGGACTGGGGGAGGGCTCTAGGGCGTGTCCGGCCCATCTCACTCAGTCCCGATTGGCTGGACCCCAGCAGCAAGCTAACTTACCAGTCTGAGTGTCTGCCCCCTGGTGGTCAATGCACATCATAGCGAGCAGTTGAACGGCCTTAGCATATCATTAGCATATTATGCTTTGATTGATTGAATGGCCGACTGGTCAACCAGACACTTAGCATATTAGGCTTTTATTATGTAGCATAGGATTAGCCTATGGTAAAGTTGGTTTTGGTTATACATCATTTTACTTAATGTCACAATTTCAAAGAAGCTATTGATGATATTAAGTGAGGACTTATTGCATCTACTATAGTATATACACATGCAAATACATATACACATATATTATTATATGTTGCATTTCATTAAATAAATTACCATAAAACTCTTTTCAGGGTTTAATGATCTATTATGAGTACCTTACTTAAGAATTGCAATGCATGAGAACAAAGTAATTGAATTTGGTTCTTCCAAGAAACTAAAATTGCCATACTTCCATAGCTCCCTGGTTTAGAGGAAAGGTTCAGAACCTTGGGCATACTGTGTGCAACTGGATGGGTGATCCTAGGCATGCCATTTAACCTCTCTAGACCTCGGTTCCCTCACTAGTATGGTGAAGGCTTTCCATGAAAGGCCCACTGGCACTGCCTCTGGCTTTACAATTCTATATTATGGCAGCACTTCTGAAAGTGTGTTGGAAAGAACCCATGAGATGTTAATCAGGACTTCTTGAGAATGGAGCTCTGGTATCAAATAAGTTGGAATCACTTATCATTGTAATGCACTGTTCTTTTGGGAGTGTGGGTGTGCAATACAGAGGTGGGGAAAGAACAGAAATGCTTGTTGGAGAAACCCAGGGTGAGGATTGAAGACATGTTCCTTTGTGCTGTCCCAGTTTTGGCTCCCAGGGTGCAGGAGTCACTTATTTGACAGACATTTTTTGATCCCTTTGTGCAGACAAAGATAATGAGACACAGGAGCAGGGGCTCTGAGACCTTCTGTTCCACCTTCCCAAGTCCCTTCTTTGGAAACACACTTAGGTAAAGGCCATATATTGCTTTGGCCTGTGAGGAAGCAAAGCCAGCTGGCTGCACCTGCTTCCTGCTCAGAACTTACCAGAGGTAATTGGAATCAGGAGAGGCTCACACACAGCATGAGTGCCTTCCTTTGTGAGGCTGCTAAGCAGCTTCAGCCTGGGTTTTTATTTCCTGCCAAAAGCAACTGTGCAATGAATAGCTGTGTGTTCTTGGGCACTTCACTCATCCCACCCTGGGTTTCACCTTTAAAAAGAGGTTTGATAAGATTATTTCTGAAGCTTTTTCTTGTTCATTCATTACCTAAGACACTTATTAATCTGGCCTTTCAAAGGCTCTTAGGACTTGGTTGAAGACATCAGAGTAGAAGTAGTCAACAACGGAATGGTTTAGTAAGACATTCAATTCAACAAAATAGTTATTGAGGACCTACTATGTGGAACACTGTTTGCAATGCTGAGCAAATAGCAATGAACAAAAATAGACAAGGTCCCTTCTCTTGTAAAGGTTAAATTTTAGTGGGAGGTGACAGACAATAAACAATAAAAAATAACCTACATGAATATCAGGCAATGTGAAGAGCTAAGAAGAATAAGAAAACAGAATATGTGGACAGAGAGTGGCAGCCAGGGTTATTTTGTAAAGGAAATTCAGGGAAGACCTCTCTATGAAGGCCTCATTTGAGCAGAAACTTAAATGAGGGGGAGGGTGAGCCACTCTTGGTGGGAAGAGTGTTCTAGGTAGAGGAAATGACATGTGCAAAAGCCCTGAGTTGGTAGCGGATCTGGCATGTGCAAGGAATAGCATGGCAGTAGGAAGACAGTGGCTAGAAATGAAATGAGGGAGCTAGTGGGAAGTGGTGAAAATTCTCAATTTCATCCAGAATGGGATGGTAAGTCAAAAGAGAAAACTGAAAAGATACTTTTCTGATAAAAGAAATGTTTTTGGAAATCTATTCTTCTGGCTGCTGAGTGGACAGTAACCTCTGGGAAGTGGGTGGGGAGGGTGGGAAGCAGGCACTCAGTTGGAGACTATACAGTGGCCCATGAGAGGCATGATTTGTAGTAGGCTTTGGGGCGAGATTTTTAAAACTCTCAGGGGAGGCCTCAGCTACAGGCAGTGGGACAGGATTCTAGGACTGGCAGCTCCTCCTCAAAACCGGTTGCTGGGACAGGAGATGCAGTGTCCAGAGGAAGGGGTGGATGCCAACAGTAGGTGTGCACTATGTCATTGGAAAGAGAAAACAAAACAAAAAAAGTGACTATGGAAATGAAAAGTAGGAGAGAGGACATAAAGATTAAGAGGTGTGCTCGAAATTATTTTCTCACATAACCATTATAGTTTTCAAAATAGAAAACATAGGTTACACTACATTAATTCTTGTGACATAACCAATAAATTGATGTGTAAAAGTTGTGCTCAAAATTATTTTCTCACATAACCATTATAGTTTTCAAAACAGAGAACATAGGTTACAGTACATTAATTCTTTGTGTAACATAATCACTAAATTGATGTGTATTGATTACTTAAAAATATTTTTATTGATTTCAGATGAAGGGAGAAGCAAGGAGAAATAGGAACATCAATATGAAAGAGAATCATTGATAGGCTGCCTTCTGAATGCTCCTCATTGGGGATCTAGCCCCCAACCTGGACATGTGCCCTGACTGGGAATCTAACCGTGACCTGCTGGTTCATAGGTCGATGCTCAACCACTGAACCATGCCAGCCGGGCTGATTACTTCTTATGTCCCAGGAACTAGTGAGGGAGGAGGGTTCACTGCATTGAAGATTGAGGGAATTAATAGTACCACCTGCTTTTCATTGTTCCTTGAGTCTTAAAATTTTGTCATTCCTGTTGTCAAAATGTCCATTTGATTTATCACCTCCTTGTGTATTTTCTCACAGCTACCGCCCTCTGTTTGGAAAGCCCTCCCTTCTGCTTCAGAAAACAGAAATCCTGTGGGATCCAGCACATGAAGAGGCCCGTTGACTTAGCAAAGGAAGAAGTCGGAAATTGGCGTAATGTGCATAGGCCTTACTCACACATGGGTAATGCTTTTGGGCCAGGGGTGGTGGGCAGACTTCAGATTGTGGAAGTTATGGAAACCAGGCAGAGGCTTTAGGCTCTGAATGGCAGTCAGGGGGTAATGAGCTGAGTCTGGGTAGATGAAAGCAGCTTTGGAAAACAGGATCTGGGGCAGCTGAAGGAAGATCTGGAGCAGCAAGCAGAGGCCAGGAGGACAAGGAGAAGTTACTGAGCTAATTTCACCCGAGGAAAGGAACCCTTGCTCTTAGCGTGATGGCAGTGAGAAAAGAGTAAAGGGCACAAATCTCAGGTGCATTTTAGAAAACAAAACTCAAAATTATGTTATTAAAATGCAAGATACAGTCTCCTTGGCACAACATAGAAATAAACCAAAGTAGCCTGGTTAGTCTGTCGGTGTTGACATCTTTTATTCTCTAGGTTATATTGCGACAATGCACCGAATACCATTTCCAGCACTTCACAGGTGTTAACTTATTGACCACCCCAAGTAATCCCATTTGGCAGGTGGGAATGCTTACATAATGGAGCTAGAATAGGAACCTAAGCAATCTGATGCCAAATGCCAAGTTCTTAATGATCTTCACTTTCACAGGGAATTCTGAGAGCTGATATTATGTCCTTTTGTAGTCTCTCATATTCACTTTTGATAAATACCATTTACATATAATCTTTTCACTCCCGATGGTTCACTGGATTGGAAATGGCAGCCATTCTTCATAAACATGTCAGACACTTCAAACTGTAATGCCCCCTCTTACCTCCTTCTATGCTGAAACACTCTTATTAACATGCATAAAACATATATAGAATCTGCTGAGGCATATACACAATTGTACACACACATAAAACCAGCACATAATGGCAATCAGGGAGATTCCTCAAGTCCCAGGAGTGGGCTGGGTTCTATTTGTCTGTTACCTTCATTGACAGGCTATGAACCAACCACTTAACTTCCATTTCCATTGGCTTCCACCGCTTTAACACACTATTGTTGAATGAACTCAAAAAGAGTCTGGAAGCTTTGGCTAGAAATAAATGATAAAGATTTATTCAAGAGTCTTGGAGTTTGCAAATGGGGAACACAGCTAGGCAAAACCGAGTGTTCAGAAGAAGAAAGAAAAGTTAACAGTTCTTGGAGTAAAAAGTGCATTCTTGAGAATAATCAGTCCTGCATTCTTAGCCCTAGAGTTGGTCCAGGATGGTTGTCTATCAGGTGTCATTGGTTCAGTCCATGCCAAGGTTGAGTCCAGTTCAGTCTCTGTCTCCACCTGGTTGGCTTAGTCTCTGTTCTTGACTGGAGCTGCCTTGCTGTACCCAGGCCTGCACTTGGAGCCACTCTTGGAGCCTGTGCTTGGAGCTGCATGGCTTCTACAGAGAGAGAGAACAAGTGAATGAATGGGCAAAGGGATGCTACTGGGAGAGGCCTTTGTTGAGCTTTGATTATATTATCTTGAGCTTAGGTGCTCTCTCTTTCTTTTTTTAAAAACTTATTGTTGCCCTAGCCGGTTTGGCTCAGTGGATAGAGCATCGGTCTTCGGACTCAAGGGTCTCGGCTTCGATTCCGGTCAAGGGCATATGCCCAGTTTGTGGGCTCGATCCCCAGTAGGGGGCGTGCAGGAGACAGCCAATCAATGATTCCCTCTCATCATTGATGTTTCTATCTCTCTTTTCCTCTCTGAAATCAATAAAAATATATTAAAAAAATAAAAACTTACTGTTGATTGTGTTAGAGATATCCATTCACCTCCCCCACTTTGTCTCCCTCCACCCAGGCCTCACCATGTGCTCTTGCAAACTAACCAATCTCTTTTCCAATCCTTTGCGGGCTTGTGCTGGGCCCTTCCTATAACTAATCCAGTCTTTTTCTTAAATTAGCCTCCTCCCCTTTACATTCACCATATTTCTTCCTACCGTGCATGTCTCAAAGTGGAAGCACCCACCCTTGTGCCATCTTGGCTTCTACTGGGCAGGTGCCCAGCAGAGGAATGTCTCCTTTATTGTTTTATCTCTCCCCTGGGTCATCCCAGCTATGATGCTTCCTGCCACTTTGGAGATGAGACCCTGAAGTCAGAGGATGAGGTGGTCCCCTGGGGAGGCTAAATCAGGTTTAATGTATGATTCAGCCCCTAATTTTTCAGGTTCAATGTCCGGTTTCCTTTGCTTCCTTCCTTTATTTATAACTAACTAGCTACCTATGCTAACATAAATAACTTGAACAATTTTATTAAAGTGACCCCATTTTAAATGTTTCCTATCTTCATATTTTCCTCACCATCGGGTAGTTGAGATTTCTTTGCCAGAACCTCATGAAAACTGAGGAACACAAGTCATTCACATCCATGGCCCTGCAGCAGACACAGTAGTGGCCATGTCTGATTCTGTCGCAGGTTAGAATGTGTTATTTATGAGCTACAAAGGAGAGCTTATTTAGAAAAATGCCAGCCCACTCATATTTAAATTCAAAACACCTGCATTTGGAGAAGCACAAATAAACAGCAGGCGTTTTCCTGCTTTCTGAAAACAAAGTGCAAATCTAGCCTTTGTTCACTGCTTTTGCGGGTTTTAGCCTCTACACCTGCATAGACTTGAGGCAATGCTTCATCAACCAAATTTGCTTCAATGTCTCCCAGACGTGTGTAGAGAAGAAAAACAAGACTCGCTTTACTGCCATACATTTCCCCTGTAAGCAAGCCTTTCAGGCAGTAGCTTATTGAAGAGAAAATTCTGTAAGTAAACAAATTTTTTAAAATTAAGAGGTCTAAATTTCACGTTCTCCTTCTTACATGCCTCCTTTCACACCTGGCGCTGTGAGGCTCAGAGAAGTGGAATTTGGGATATTCTCTCCTTCCCATCTAGAAGGGAGCTGGGACTTCCTTGTCCTAAAACAGGTCCGCAGCCCTGTTTGTACATTAGAATCATCTGAGTTGCCGTCAGTGCCCTACACTAAGGTCTTGCCCGGCCCTACAAAATCCGTGTGTCAGCGAGTGAAACCCAGGAAGGTAGTTTGTAAAATGTTCCCCAGGTGATTGCAGCGGATGGACATCAGGACTCATGTTACTGCCTGATGACATTCATATTTTGTTTTTGCTTTTTTTCCCTTTGATTATTTCTATTAAATGTCTTTTCTTTTGAGCCACATGAAAGCCCCTCTCCTTTTTTTATTTTTTAAGGAGGAAGGATTTTAATACGCAGGTGTCCCAAAAAATGCATACACACTTTAATAGCTGATAGATCAATTTTGAAAATGAAATGTATTTTAATGAACACTGCCTTTATAATTATTCAAAGTGTGTATATACATTTTTGGGGACACCCTATATTTGTTGATTTTAATGAAGGAAGAGGAATTATCTATAAATTTTAGATTGTGTTTTGGAGGAAAAAAAGATGAGGTGCAGAAGCAAGTTGGAATTCTTTCCCCAAAAGGTAATGAACAACAAAAAAAATTACTTCTGCTCCTGGACTTTAGACTTTGAGGTGTGATAAAGTGGCAGAAAGGACTGTGAACATTTGCATTTGAAAAAGTTTTATGTACTTTTTGCAAATTCTGAGAAGAGCGCATTTTAGAAATATGATTTAAAAGTAAATTGCTGAAAGGATTTGTCCTTAATATTAACTGAATATTGGAACATCATAAATATGGTGAACAGAGAGCAATGCTCATTTGAATTGGATTCCTCAGTGCTGTTGCTTTCAAAGAAGAGGTGGATAAAGGAGAGAGTGAGCATTACAATCTCAAGCTTCTCTCCTCCCCTGTTAGTCTCCTTACCCTGTTGTCCATGCTCCAGATTCAAGATACATGAGAAGAAAAGAGAACTAAGTTAGCAAGTCACAAGATAGATATCTTGCAAAACAATATAGCAGATTGGCTTGTTTTATTATTGTATGTTTATTAAAATTACAAGCATACAATCTAAATCCTTTAAATTTATAATATTCTGAAATGAGATGCTATAAGCTCATTAAATTTTTGAAGGAGCTAAAACCAACATACAAAACTAATCTATATTAAAAAATATGTACATAGAAATTAATATGTTAGGAAACATATATATGTATATATTTCTCTAACTCCATTTTTCCCAATTTCTTTTTATATTTTTATTTTCCATATTAATGAGAGGAAAAAATAGATCAACAGAAAAGCATTATATGCATGTACAAGTGATAGGAAAGTGAAATCAGTTTCAAATTAGTTTACCTATCTATCTTAATTTTGCCTAAATAAATTGTAATTAACTATTTTGTCATTTAAAAATTAAGCTTTGACTATAATTGTGCCTTTGCTATCCCTAAATATGTTATTAAAATAACCAAACATATTTCCTATTTTTATATAATATACTGAGCTTGAATTATAGGTTAATGTTCACAATTTCCTTGTCCATTATGATTTGCATACCTATTCAGTGATGTGTGGTTAGCAATTACAAAGTGTTTAATGTTTAGATTTGCTTCATCTTTTATTTCAAATACATTATCATTTTCATTTTACTACAGAGACTCCAAACTATAATTTTGGATTTCTAATGTCCTTAAATTACATATAACAGCCTTAAGTTAATGGTTCCATTAAACTGACAGCTTGATATTCTAGTCATAATAAATGATGGAAAAAATCAGTCATCCCATATCAGTTATCCATGGATGCATAACAAACCACCCTGAAGTACAGTGGCATAAAGCAGCCATTATGTTGGGTCATGGGTTCTGTTGGTCAGGAGTCTGCGCAAGATATAGTGGAGATGGCTTAACATCTGTTCCAGGATGTCTCTTCACTGAAAAGATGAAGATGAGGTGTGTCTTGATGGCTGGGAGCTGGAATCATCTGAAGTGTCTCCACTCACACGTCTGATGGTTGATAGTGGCTGTTGGCTGGAGTATGTACACAGGGCCTCTCCATGTGATTTCTCTGAAGTTTGAGTTTCTTCACTGTATGGTGGCTGGATTCCAGTAGGTGCATCCTAACAGAACCAAGAGAAGCTATATCACCTTTTATGACCTAGCCTTGTCAAGAACATAGTGGTAGTTCTGCTGTGGTCATAAAACCGACCCAGAATCAAGAAGTGGGCTATAGACCGACCCCATCTCTCCATAGGAGGAGAATTAAATCACCGTGTAGAAGGAGTTTATGAGAGGGAGATATTGATGTGGCCATTTTTGGAAAGTGAAATCTACCATATATCCATAATTCATTCTGACATTTTTTAGTAGCCCTTTGGAAATAGACTAACTGTTAAAGCTTTTATACTTTTTGTTTGTTTCAATGATAGTCTACTCTGTAGGTAAGTGGAGTGGACCAGTAGATCAGCCACAAAATCAGTGTTTACATAGCCTGCAGAGGGTTGGAAACCAGTAAATTAGGAACCAACATTTAACTGTGTTTTTTAAAGATAACATCTCCTTTCTTTCTTTCTTTCTTTCTTTCTTTCTTTCTTTCTTTCTTTCTTTCTTTCTTTCTTTCTTTCTTTCTTTCTTTCACTGATTTCAGAAAGGAAAAGAGAGGGAGAGAGAGATAGAAACATAATTGATGAGAGAGAATCATTGATTAGCTGCCTCCTGCACACCACCTACTGGGGATCGGACCGGAAATTGAACCATAACCTCCTGGTTCATAGGAAGATGCTCAACCATTGAGCCCCTTGGCCTAGCTGTTTCTTTATTTTGATTTCCTAAATGTCAATGTAAGAAACATCGATACCTGTAAGAATTTTTATTAGTTTAATTGAGCCCAACTAATGACAATAGCTGGGAAGAAAAATTTCAAAAGATTTAAAAAATGCTCCAGAAAATGTCAAAAATAAAGAGTAGTGGCAGTTTTACTACTTATTTTATACATCAGAATCAAAGGGAAAACTTGAGGGTTACATGAAATCCATTGGTGATAGATAAGGGAGGTGGGAGAAAGCCTGGAAATCTCTGGTATAAAAGAGTAAAACAAATAGACACATACTTTTACATTTGTGGGTATAAGATAGTTAAGAGTGAATAACTAATATTATACCAATAACAATAAGGGGTTTTGTGGTCTCTGTTCTGGTGCAGTGAGGATTTAGAAAAAAGGAAATTACTCTGTCATTCCAAAGGTATGTTATTGTAGATATAAAAAGACAATAGACAGGCTCAGTTAAGGTAAAGATTGACCTTTGTCAGGGAAGATACTGATCTAGGATATGAAGACCTGCCATGATTGGCTTTTAGTTAGAAAGTTTTCATTTCAGACCATCCTAAGGGGTTACTTTAGGTCTCTGAGTTTGTAAGGCTGCCATGCAGGTCTCCCCTGAGCTTCTCATGTTCACTATGTGGTCCCTTTTTCTTCCACAAAAACAATTTGCTTCTCAAAAACCCTGAGAATATTTGTTGTAGAAAGATGCTTGGTGTCTTGTAGGAGAAGACAAAATGGTGAATTGAGCCTTATAGATCATCCTAAACAGATGCAAACAGTGTGGTCATGCTGAGTGAGTTAGCTATTTGTCACAATGCAAGGGTACAGAACATTAGGCCAAATCTGGGTTTGATCCTGGGAATAATGGAAGTATTTCTTATAAAGTTTTTTTTTTGGGGGGGGGGTTAAATAATAGAATGAATGTAAAATTTTCAGTACAAGACAAATATTCTCTGTTATGCAAAGGTGAGACATTATTCTTTCTGTATGAAATATGCTGGCATCTCTGGTTCATACTGGCATTTCTCCCATGAACAACCCAGTGTCTGATATACAGTAAATATTCAAAAAATTCTTTTCAAATGTTCAATTTCTGAATGATTTCTGCTGTTGATTTTCTAAAATGAATCAAATCACACATTTGTGCAAAATTTTGCTGGTTTGAAGCTTGATAATAAGCTCTAATTCAGCCATTTTAAGAGCTATATTAAGTTCAACATTTCTAATTTGTGGTGTGGAATTTAGATACTCAATTTGCTCTTTGCATTCTCCAAGATCCTCTCTAGAGAGGGTTAGTTTTCCTCCAGCTCTCCTCCACATCAGGCCTCTCAGCTCATCAAGGCATTGAAACCTGTTACCAAACAAGCTCTCTGCCGAGCATGGCACTGGCTCCCAATCCATGTGCTCCTTCTATAGCCCCAGGAGCTGAGTTTGAAGGATCTGGGTAAGAATAACACATGGTCTTCATTCTCCAATGAATGGCTTGTTTATGCTTTTAAAGTCTCAAGACTTGATTTAATATATAGGGCAAGGCCTGTGGGAATACTTCAGTCATGGTATGTAATATATATGACTGTGGGAATACTTCAGTCATGGTATGAACTATTCATGGGACCCTTAATCAACAGACAAACTCTGTAAGTGAAGAAAAGAGACTGGAGAACCACTCTGAAGACGGAAAACAACATATTTTAGCACAAAATCACAGATCTGGTGCCTCAACATAATTGTGCGTTGTCATGTGCGCAATCTTAGCACATCACCTTTCATAGATGTGGCTCTCAGCCTTGGGTACAGGGTGGAATCAATTGGAAATGAATCAAAATCCCTGTGGGTGTGACCCAGGCCTTAGTATTTTTCAAGCTGTTGTGTTTGCAAGTGTAGTGAAGGTTGAGAACCAATGCTAGAGGGGGTCTTCATTTCATAGTTTTGAATTCCTGGCTACTCAAAGTGCTTCCCAGAGAAGCAGCATCAGCATCACTTGGGGGCTTATTAGAAAAGCAGACTCTTGGGCCTCACCACTGTAGACCTACTGAGTTAGAATCTGAATTTTTCACTATCCACAGGTGATGATGTGTATAGTAAAGTATGAGAAACGCTGTTCTAGTGCAGTCGTTCTCAAACTTGGCTGAATATTAGAATTCACTGGAGAAACATTATAAATCCAGATGCTTATATCTCACCAGGCCTAAAGCAACTAAATCAGAATCTCTGAGCATAGGACCCAAGAAGAATTCTGCAAATGGATCAGCTAATAATTGTCAGTGCTCAGGACTGTTAGTGTTTCCGGCGGAATGGTAACCTGACTCACCTATTAGTTCCAATTTTTGATCTCTTTAAAGAAAAACAAGAATTAAATTACAATGGCAACATCAGGAATAGCAACAGGGAAATAACCTGAGAACGGACTCTTTCTACTTTTGACATTTTCTCCCCAGTCTTCTATAGTCATGCCACTTTAAAATTTTAAGTTGTTCACCTTTTTGAGATTTTCCAGAGTTTTCACTTAGTTTTATTTAAAAAAATAAATCTCGCCCTGACCGGTTTGGCTCAGTGGATAGAGCGTCAGCCTGCAGACTCAAGGGTCCCAGGTTTGATTCCGATCAAGGGCATGTACCTTGGTTGCGGGCACATCCCCAGGAGGGGGTGTGCAGGAGGCAGCTGATCGATGTTTCTAACTTCTATCCCTCTCCCTTCCTCTCTGTAAAAAATCAATAAAATAGATTTTAAAAAAATAAATAAAAATAAAAAATAAATCTCTTTGCACTCATATTTCATTGTTTTACATGAAATTTAAATAGCTTGCATAATTTCAGACATTAGGAAATGGGTCATAAGCAAGTTCGGGAACAAACGGTTTTGATAATGACAGTATTCAAATCTTGAAGCAAAAGGAGGTAGGCTCACATAGAAAGTATTCTTTAATAACTCATAGTGACCCATGAAGAACAGATAGAAAAACAATTCTCCAGGTGCATTGGCTCAGCATTTCCTGCTCCACTTGTGAACTGCCTGCAAACAAAGGCAGGAACTAAAAGACAGAAATGTCGCCACCTATTATGAGAGGACAACGTTGCCTGCTCACATTTTGTGTACAGCTGTGTTGATGTTTTCGGTCATTAGCTCCCAAAACACACAGCTTCAAGTTCCCAGTTCTCTCATAAGCCATTTGCAGGAAAATACACCTTTCAAGTTATAAAAATTAACCTTTAGCTAGAAATGGAAGGAGTAGGAAAAAGAGTTGGAAAGGACTCATCAGGTATTGTTAGATGCCAAAGACTCCTCAGAAATCTGGTTTAAATGTGCACTTGGCTGTTTTCAGATCTAATTTGTTTCCCAATCAAAATCTAGGCAAAATCCTAAATTCCTTTCCAAGCATTTTTGGAAATAAAACACTTGCATGTGTCCTTTTGTCTGCAGTCCAAACTAACAATGTTGCTTCTGTCACTTGCTCAGGTTTAAGCTATTATAATGAGCAAATGAAACAGTGACAGAAATAGAAACTCCAATTAAAAGATACTGCTATACCAGATCATCCTTATTCCACATTTACTCCCCATCCATAAGCTCTGTAATACCCAAGGAACACTGAGTAAGAATGCACTGCACACATTAAGCCCCACTGTAGCTCTCTCCTCTCTCATCAAACGCATCACATTAGCAGTTAAATTTCCTCCTTATGGGATTTAGGGAGAACTGGTATTAGTGAAGCATAAAGTTACATGATAGTGGCTTTGAAATATATTTAAATAAGCATGCATACTAAACATCTATATATAATTGCACATTGCAAACACAATGTAATAGTATACGTCAAATATTGATAAATGATCTCTTTTTAACAGAACCTTTAAAAAGTGGTTAATATGTGTTCCAATTCTTTTTTAAATTTTTTAAATTTATTTATTTTTAGAGAGAGAGGAGGGAGAGAGAGAAATGTTGATTTGTTGTTCCACTTATTTATGTATCTATTGGTTGATTCTTGTATGTGCCCTGATGGGAATCGAATCTTGGTGTACCGGGACAACATTCTAACCAATTGAGCTACCTGGCCAGGAAGAACACACCTAATTCTTAAGGATATTTTCCTATTGCTTGGGAAAATGCTCATAAAAGTTATTTTTATATCTAAATATTTGCCTATATTCAGTGTATAATAGCTGAATAAAAAGAACATATGTTAAAGTGTGAGACTATAAATAGGCCCATTTGCAAATGGCCTGGCTCTTCAATATCTTTAAAACATTGTCATGAAGATATCCACATGCAAAAACGGCCTCATTCAGAATTGAAACCAAATTATAGTTAACAAAAACAGTGTTTCTGAATTTCCTAACAGTAAACTCAAGCACAATTATAAAGATTAAAAAAACTCACATTGGGAGGACAGAATTCAGAGAGCTTCCAGGTTGGTGAATGCAAGGAGATTTAGGGAGAGTGACATGCCTGGAGAGCGCATGGGAGTTCCATGTCCCATCACCATCCCCTGCCCTGTGCATCTCTCCCATCTGGCTGTTCCTGAGTTATATCCTTTTACAATACACCAGTAATTTATTGCCTTGGGATGTGCACAAATTAACAGCTCCATGAAGACTTCTATTATACTGTCTAATTTTTAATTCTTCATCCCCTAAAATAGTGTCTTTGAAATTGATCAGAACAGATGAGGGTGTGAATATATTTCTGTTTAAAAAAAACACAAAAACATGAAAAAATAATAAGAGAAGGGAAAATATGGCAGCTGAATAAGCAGATCTTCCTTGAATCTCTTCCCAGGGCCAGACTGGAAATAAAACTATATTAGGAAACATTCACCTGCATCTCAACTATGCAGAAGAGACAGCAGCAGAGGCAAACCTGAGGGGTTTGAACAGTCTCATGGAGCCTCAGTGACTAGCTTACAAGTAGGGCCATCCACCCCTCTATCCCGGGGAACTTGACTGGTGCTTTCACCTTACTGGAGAGTTGATGGAAACTCCTGGTATCCAGCTGATCCCACTAGACTGCATACGAGGATCTCTGCCCAGCTGAGGGCAGGGAAATATTCTGGGATACTCTTAGAGGAGTAGCTCTGGGATGGGGAATCACACTCACCACTTTCCCTGAAATCTGAACAGCACCTCCTTTCTATGGGAGACCCAGAGGTCTATATTCCTGATTCCTCCCAAAAGCTACTTAGAAACAGATTTTTTGAGTGATTAAGATTGACAGCTGGCTGGCAGGCAAAGGTAGGCAGAGGCAGAGCCTGGAGAACCTGGGGAATTTTGCTGACCCATCCTTAGGCCCTGTGTTGCTAACAACCTGCCCTTAGAGAGTAGCCAGGCCCCTTCCACAACCAACTAAGTCCTGTGGAGACAGAAACAAACTGTGGATCACTTGAAGCTTCAAACAGGTTGCTCAGAGTAAAAGGAGGAAAGTATCTGAGAGTGGTTAGCACCTAAGTACCTCCTGGAAAGCTCAGAATTGGCAGACAAAACAGTCAGCCTCAGTCATCAGAGGAGCAGAATCCAAAGGGAGCTCCCATGAGGCACTAAACTCTGCTGAGATGAATGCCACTTCACTTTTTTTCTTTTCTTTTATATTTATTGATTTGTTATTTGTTTAGTCTTTGTTCTCTCATATATCTAATTTTCTCTTCCCTTTACTCTATTTTTTCTTCTTTCTCCTGATTTCTCATCTTTTTTTCCCTTTTCTTATTTTTGTTCTATCTGCTTTCTCCTCTATTTCCATTTTTAAACTTTTTTCTTCCTCTTTTCTTTTATATCATTTTCCTTCTCCTATCTTTATTCTTATTTTCTTTATTCTATCTCTGCCCTTTCGTATTCCTCTTTCTTCTGCTTTTTTCTCCTTATATTTTCTTTCTTCGATAATTCTTGTTCTCTTTTCTAAGAGACTTCACCACTGGGTTCCACAAAACATAAAGCCATCCCTTAAAGACTGGGAGGCATAGCAGTTTGGTCTAAGACATAGAAACAAGTACAAATGGACAGCAAAAATGGGGAGATGAACAATCCACAAATGAAATAAAAGGAGGAATCGCCAGAAAAGGAACTAAATGAAATAGAGGCAAGTAATTTGTCAGATAAAGAATTCAAAGTAATGGTTTTTAGAGTGCTCAAAAAAATTAGAACTACAGACGACTTAATGAATACTGTATGAAACTTAATGAGAACTACACCAGCATGAAAAAAGAGATAGAAACCAGGAAGTCTAATCCATCAGGAATGAAGAATGACATAGCTTATATAAAGAATACCCTGGTAGGAAACAAAAGTAGATTAGAAAAATCTGAGGAATGAGTCAGCAAATTAGAAGACAAGGTAGAAAAAAAACCCACAAATCAGATCAGCAATTGGGAAAAAAAAAAAACAAAATGCATGAGGAGAGTTTAAAGCAGCTTTGAGACAACATGAAACGCAACAAGATCCACATCATAGGGGTACCAGGAGGACAAGAATTTGAGCAAGGAATAAAGAATCTGTTTGAAGAAATGATGACAGAAAACTTCTCTGACCTGGTGAAGGAAAAAGTCACATAAGTCCAGGAAACACAGAGAGTCCCAAGCAAGATAACCCAAAAAGATCCACATCAAGACACATAATAAATAAAATGACAAACATTAAAAACAAAGAAAGAATCTCATAAGAGAGAGACAGAAAGTTACCTACATAGGAGCTCCCATTAGACTGGCTGATGATTTCTAATGAGAAATACTTCAGGTCAAAAGGGAGTGGCATGAAGTATACAAAGTAATGAAAAGCAAGGGTCTGAATCCAAGACTACTCTATCCAGAAAGGGTGTCATTCAAAATTGAAGGTGAAATAAAGAGCTTAACAGGCAAAAAAAACAGGCTAAAGAAGTTTATCACCACCAAACCAGTACTGCAAGAAATTCTAAAGGGACTGTCATAAGAAGAAGACATAGAAAAAGAACACAGGCATAATAAATAATAAGAATGGCAACAAACAAGTAGTTATAAATAATAACCTTAAATGTAAATGGATTAAATGCCCTAATCAAAAGACATAAGGTAGCTTAATGGATAAGAAAACATGACCCATATATTAGCAGTCTACAAGAGACCTACCTCAGAACAAAAGACTCACACAGGATGAAAGTAAAGAGATAGAATTTTTTCGGTGAAAATGAAAAAAAACAACAGCTGAAGTAGCAATACTCATATCTGACAAAAGAGACTTCAAAATGAAGGCCATGCAAGAGACAATGAAGGCCACTTCGTAATACTAGAGGGATCTTACAGCAAGAGGATATACAGTTGGTAAACACAAATGCACTCAATATAGGAGCACCCGAATATAAAAACAAAAGCAAAAACAAAAAACTTCGGGAAGACTTTAAAGAAGAGATTGACAGCAATACAATCATAGTAGGGGGCATTAACACCCCACTGACATCACTGGATAGTTCTTCTAGATAAAATATCAACAAGGAAACAGAGATCCTAAATGACACACTAGGTCAATTGGATTTAATTGACATTTACAGAATATTTCACCCCACAGCTGCAGAATATTCATTCTTCTCAAGTGCACATGGGTCATTCTCAAAGATATATCACATGTTAGGATATAAACTAAGTTTCTAAAAATTCAAGAAGATTGAAACCATATCAGTCATTTTCTTGGATCACAATGGCATAAAGCTAGAAATCATTCAAACACATGGAGGCCAAATAGCAATTTATTAAACAATGAATGGGTTACCAATGAGATAAAGGAAGAAATAAAAAACTTCCTGGGAAGAAATGAAAATGAACACACAACAAACCCAAATCAATGGGACACAGAAAAAGCAGTCCTGAGAGTGAAGTTCATAGCACTATATGTCTATCTCAAGAAACAATAAAAATGTCTAATAAACTATCTAATCCTACAACTTAAAGAATTAGGAATAGAACAACAAGGAAAGCCCAGAATAAGTAGAAGGAAGGAAATAGTAAATATCAGAGCAGAAATAAATGACATAGACTCAAAAACAAGCAAACAAACAAACAAACAAACAAAAACAGTATAAAAGATCAATGAAACCAAGGGCTGGATCTTCGAAAAGACAAAAATGACTGATGAACCTTTAGCCATATTCATCAAAAAACGAAGAGAGAGGACCTAAATAAATATAATCAAAGAAGAGAGAGTAGAAGTATCAACTGACACCACAGAAATACAAAGGATTGTAAGAAAATACTATGAACAACTATATGCCAACAAGCTGGACAAAATAGACAAATTCTTAGAAACATATAATCATCTTAAATTGAATCAGGAAAATTCAGAAAACCTGAATAGTCCAAAAACAACTGATAAAATTGAAGCAGTAATAATAATAAAAAATCCCAGCAACCAAAAGCCGTTGTCCAGATGGCTTCACAAGAGAGTTTTACCAAACATTCAAAGAAGAACCAATATCTATCCTCTCAAACAATTTCAAAAATTCCAAGAGTAAAGAAGACTTCTAAGCTCTTTTTATGAGGCCAGCATTATCCTAATTCCAAAACCAGATAAAGACACTACAAAGAAAGAGAATTACAGACCAATATCCTTGATGAACATAGATGGAAATCCTCAACAAAATAGTAGCAAATCAGATTCAGCAATATATGAAAAAGATCATACCATGACAAAGTGGGATTTATTCTGAGGATTCAAGGCTAGTACAATATTCACAAATCAATAAATGTAATAGCCGAAACCGGTTTGGCTCAGTGGATAGAGCATCGGCCTGCGGACTGAAAGGTCCCGGGTTCGATTCCGGTCAAGGGCATGTACCTGAGTTGTGGGCACATCCCCAGTAGGAGATGTGCAGGAGGCAGCTAATCGATGTTTCTCTCTCATCGATATTTCTAACTCTCTATCTCTCTCCCTTCCACTCTGTAAAAAATCAATAAAATATATAAAAATAAATAAATAAATAAATAAATAAATAAATGTTATATATCACAGACAAAATCACATGATCTTATCAATAGATACAGAAAAAGCATTCAACAAAATCCAACACCCCTTTTAATAAAAACTCTCAGCAAAGTGGGAATAGAGGTATGAAATCTCAACATAATAAAAGTCATATTTGACAAACCTACATCCAACATCATACTCAATGGGAAAAAAACTAAAACCACTTCCTCTAAGAACAGAAACAAGATAGCATTGTCCTCTGTCACCAATTTCATTCAACATAGTACTGGAAGTCTTAGCCATAGTGATTAGACAAGATGAAAAAATAAAGGGCATCCAAATTGGAAAAGAGTATGTAAAACTGTCATTATTTGCAGATAACATATTACACATGGAAAACCCAATGGACTCCACAAAAAGATTACTTCATTTAATAACTGAATTTGGAAATGTAGCAGGATACAATATTAACACCCCAAAATCAAGGGCATTTGTATACACCAATAATGAACTCTCAGAAAGAGAAACTGAAAAAAAAACTCCATTTACAATTCTAACAAAAAATTAAGATACTTAAGAATAAATTTAACCAAGGAGGTTTAAGACCTGTACTCAGAAAACTATAGGACATTGAGAACAGAGGTAGAAGAAGATATAAATAAGTGGAAGAATGTTCATGGATTGGTAGAATTAACATCATTAAAATGTCCATACTACCCAAAGCAATCTGTAGATTCAATGCAAGCCCTACTAAATTACCAATGGCATATTTCACATATATAGAACAAATATTCCAAAAATTTATATGGAACCAAAAGAGACCCCGAATAGCCACAGCAATTTTGAGAAAGAAGAACAAAGTTGGAGATATTACAGAATTGGATATTAAACTTCAAAGCTACTATAATCAAAACAGCCTGGTACTGGCACAAGAACAGGCATATAGATCATTGGAACAGAACAGAGAACCCAGAAATCCACCCAAGCCATTATGCCCAATTAATATTTGATAAAGAAGGAAAGAGCATACAATGGAGTCAAGAGAACCTCTTCAATAAATGGTGTTGGGATAATTTGACAGATACATGCAAAAAAAATGAAACTAGACCACCAACTTATACCATACATAAGGGTAAACTCAAAATGGATACTAGACTTAAATGTAAGTTGTGAAACCATAAAAATCCTAGAAGAAAATGTAGGCAGCAAAATATCAGACATCTTACATAGTAGAATTTTCACTGATACAATGCCTAGGGCAAGAGAAAGAGAGAAAAAAAATAACAAATGGAACTTACATCAAAATAGAAAGCTTCTGCACAGCAAAAGAGACCGGCATTCAATTGTAAAGAGAACCCACTGTGCGGGAAAACATATTTGCCAATGATACCTCTGATACAACATTAATTTTCAAAATTTATAAAGCATTCATACAACTCAACAAAAGGAAGACAAACAATTAAATTAAAAAATGGCCAGAGGACCTAAATAGACACTTCTCCAAAGAGGACATACAAATGGCCAATAGACATATGAACAAATGCTCAAAGTCACTAATCACCAGAGAAATGAAAATTAAAACCACAATGATATATCACCTCACACCTGTCACAATGGCTATCATCAATAAACTAACAAACAAACAAGTGCTGGTGAGGATGTGGATAAAAGGAAACACTAGTTCACTGCTGGTGGGAGTGCAGATTGGTGCAGCCACTATGAAAAACAGTATGAAGTTTCCTCAAAAAATTAAAACTGGAACTGCCATTTGACCCAGTGATCCCACTTCTAGGACTATATCTTAAGAAACCTGAATCACCGATCAGAAAGAATATATGTACCCCTATGTTCATAACACCGTTATTTACAATAGCTGAGATCAGGAAACAAGTGGCCATTTAGTAGATGAGTGGATAAAAAAACTGTGGTACATTAACACGATGGATACTATGCAGCTATAAAAAAGAAGGATCTCTTACTCTTTGAAACAGCATGGAGGGGCCTGGAGACTATTATGCTATTTGAAATAAGCCAGTCTGAGAAAGACAAATATCACATGATTTCACTTATATGTGGAATCTAATTTAAAAAAAAACACATAAAACAAATAAAATAGATCCAGAGACATGGGAGCATGCAGCAGACTGATGGTTCTCAGAGGGGAGTGGAGAGGTGGTGGAAAGAGATTAACTGAAGAACTTTATGCATGTATGCATAACCATGGACACAGACAACACTGCACTGAAGGCCTGGGGAGGGGGCAGAAATGGGGGCCAGTGGGGATAAAAAGAGAAATATATAATATTTTCAATAATAAAGATAAATTAAAACAAACAAAAAACACCTCACATTTGTGAGAGAAGTATATTTAATTTTAATGAAAACATCATTTTTGTTTTAGTTAACAGTAGTTAATATAAAAAAATCAGAGCATATAGAAATAATATAAAGTAAAACTGAAAATTACCTATAATCTCCTGCTCAGAAACGACTCCTCTTAATATAGAGGTGTTTACATTTTTAAAAAATATCTTTTTATTGATTTCAGAGAGGAAGGGAGAGGGAGAGAGAGATAGAAACATCACTGATGAGAGAGAATCATTGATCTCATTGATCAACTGCCTCCTGCACACCCTGCAACTCAGGCATGTGCCTTTGATTGGAATTGAACTTGGGACCCTTCAGTCCGCAGGCCAACACTCTACCCACTGAGCCAAACCAGCTAGGGCTATACATTTTTTTATGAGCACACACATGTACATGCACATGCACAAGCACTTGTTAAAGGATATTACACCATAAAAACTATTTAATTTTAAAATTTAATAGTATAGCAGGAACAAAATTTCTCAGTCAATAAAATTAGATCTACATTATTATTTTTAATTATTGCAGGGTTATCCAAAATATAAATTACATCTCTTTGCTTAATAAATCACTTAATTTTGTACATCTAAATTCTTTCTCAAAGTCATTTAAAAATTAATTATTTTAAAATGTTTTATCTCCAAAATTGTATTGGAATTTAGAATATACTGTTTAAGGCTTCAAAGAAGTACTTAAAATTTAACATTGTTACTTTTTTCCCCCCTCAGAGTCATGGTTTCTTTCATGTTTGCATAAGTCTTCTCTTCCCTCCTGCATTTTATATACAGAGAGAATCAGGTCAGTACAGCATCAGAGAAAAAGATTACATAGTTCTAGGTGTGTCCAATGTCTGGCTTTTGTTCTAAGAGAAAGGGTTACTAGGATTTTTGCTTTCTGACATGTGTCTTATTTTAAGAGGATCTTAAAAATGAAATTCCTAATGAGCACCCAGGTACAAGAGAAATGAAATGCCAAAGTGAAGTCCCAGATCACTGCATGCATCGTTTACAAGGACAATAGAAGAAAGTAAGTTTCAAAACTTGTGAGCATCTCAACTAAAGGCTCAAGACAGCATAGTTTTAGATGGAGGATTAGGGGACCAGTGCTTTCTAGTGGAAACTGTACTGCTAGGAGATTCAGCGAGGTTATCGGTTCCCCCATTTCAAGCCTAGTTGTTTGGGGGAAGAACTCAATGGGACCACTCAGAGAATGTGAGATGCTTCCCCTGGCCCAGAAGATGGAAGTCTGTCTCCTACCACAGGAAATCCCGAGGGCAGGGGAAGGGCCAGTGAGATCCTTTGCTGGTGGTCTGGATATGGCTGTTGTGTGTGAATGTACTCCCTGTTCACTATGAGTCATAGCATATATGAGTGTCTCCCATAAACCAGCTGTTGACCCTGAAAGAAAGAATGTTCTTCTGGAGCCATATCAGGTCCTGGGCAAGAGGACTGCCTCAGGGGATGATGAGATCCCCCAACAGCAGGCATATGAACCATGGGAGAATCATGATCTTCATTGTGTGATTTGCATCCAGAAGAACCCACAAAGGGGGACTGGCAAGTGTTAACCTGCATCAGAGTCCTGACATAAGGTGAAAAATACACCCAGTGTATTAGAACACAGCTTTCCCCAAGCCCAGCTCTGCCTGGGCTAGTCCCAAGAAGGGGCCAGCTCTGCAGTCAGCACATACAGGAGGAGAGAACAATGTGGGGAAAGATTGGAGAGGGACTATCCCAGCCTCCACTCCTGAAAGCTCTTTTTTTTCTTTATTAAGGTATTACATATGTGTCCTTATACCCCTAATGCCCCCCCAGGTCCCTACTCATATCCTCATCCGCCTAGTGTCTGTGTCCATTGGTTATGCTTATATGCATGCATACAAGTCCTTTGCTTGATCTCTCCCCCTTGCCCCCACTCTCGCCTCCCCTCCCTCTGAGGTCCCCCAGTCTGATCAATGCTTCTCTGTCTCTGGATCTGTTTCTATTCATCAGTTTATGTTGCTCATTATATTCCACAAATGAGTGAGATCATGTGATATTTATCTTTGACTGACTTATTTCGCTTAGCATAATGCTCTCCAGTTCCATCCATGCTGCTGCAAATGGTAGGAGTTCCTTCCTTTATACAGCAGCATAGTATTCCATTGTGTAGATGTACCACAGTTCTTTAATCCACTCATCTGCTGATGGGCACTTAGGCTGTTTCCAAATCTTAGCTATGGTAAATTGTGCTGCTATGAACATAGGAGTGCATATATCCTTTCTGATTGGTGTTTCTAGTTTCTTGGGATATATTCCTAGAAGTGGGATCCCTGGGTCAAATGAGATTTCCATTTTTAGTTTTTTGAGAAAACTCCATACTGTCCTCCACAGTGGCTGCACCAGTCTGCATTCCCACCAGCAGTGCACAAGGGTTCCTTTTTCTTCACATCCTTGCCAGCACTTGTCATTTGTTGATTTGTTGATGATAGCCATTCTGACAGGAGTGAGATGGTACCTCATTGAAAGCTCATAGGCCATAACAGGTCTGGTTGGGAGGTAGGAGATCTGAACACACACTAAATCACAGTCATGTATTTTATTACTATTAAGGGCTGGTCATTCTAACTTTTAAGTGGAGGCTTTGTGTGTTTAAAGTGGCCATAACTCTGTCTATTGCTAACTCATTAGACCTATCCAAAACTCCCAGGGGCAAGAAGTTTACATTAAAAGAAAATTTGTAGAAAAAATTAAATTATGCTTTAAGTATATCCTGTGAATGTTAAATGGTCAATGGGTTGGTTGCTTAGTTTTTAGTGGTTTCCAACCAAAAACATTGCAGGTCTATAGCAAGGTCTAGCTGGTAACAACACAGTTAAATTCGGGGTGGAAGGAGATAGGCAGTTGGAGTTTTCCAGGCTCTTAATGGCAAATGTAGAACTTCAGAAAAAGCTAGAGTACATGATATACCCCATTTGGATATTCATAGTGAAGTATAGATTACGTGACAGGGAGGAAAAGAAGGTTTTTGTCAAAGAATAATTTGAAGACATTTTTTAATTATTTTTGCATCAGACTTATTAGTTTATTTGTAGACAGATTGTTTACTCACATGAGAAAAAGTCAGTTTGTAGACTGAGCCAAGGAGTGAAGGCAATAGCAAAAGTCATAGGCAGAAGGGAGAAAATGAAAGTGTTGACCATCTGGGAAAAGTAAATCTTGTTTGCACAATTTTTGCATAAACTGATTATCTGGGAGCTAGCAGAGAGAAGCCCATCTGGAAAGACTATTTTTGAGGAGGCCAACTTGGGCATCAAAAATAACAATTTCCATTATTTAGGAATTCTCCAGAAGGCCTTGGAGGTTGGGCATGGAGCAAAGAGACTGACCATCTTTCTGGAGGGTCAGCCATTTTCCTTCCTTTAGCACCTCTTTCTTGGTTCAGGTACATCTACAGCACTCTCTTCAGTAGATTTCTCATTATTCACATCTTCCCGCACCCCTCTTGTACATTCTAAGATGGTTTGTGTGTTTGCATTACTGAGGAAGCTAGAGAGGAAAACTACAGATGTTCCTAAATGTTGAATTTTTCTACACTAGAAAGAGCAGAGAGCTTTCCCTCTTTCTAAATAAAAGTGAATTTGGAAAGGTAGAGGGGAGGAGAGGACAGAGACAAGAACAGCTCAAATTTTATTTTGGGAAAATGATTTGGGAAGGTTTATTTAAGAGAATGAATCTATAATTTGGGGCAGCTGCTTTGAGGTGCTTTGGGAAAATGGGTGAGGATTTGGGGGGTATTTTTTACTGTATAAAATGTAGTAAATTTCCCCTGTGGTTTTCAAGAGTTCTGCAATAAAGATTTAAATTGCTATTTAATTCTCTTATAGCTCTTTTGAAAGCAATACTGTGCTGTTGAGAAAGGCAATGAAAGGAGCCAAGTTTATTCTAGTTATACATGTCAAAGAGTTGATGAGGCTTCAATAAAGACACTTTTTAAAAAAATACTCAGCATTCACCAAACTTTTTTGACACACTATTCTATTTCTAGAGAATGTGTTTTCATATGTAATTATTTGGGAATCACTTTGGGAAATGTGATTCCCAATTCACATTATCTCAGGATAGGTCAAGAATTTCTTTTTTAAATCACAAAAAATTCACTTTATCTTTTGAATTTAACAGAGTCATAGAAAGTTAATGGTTGGATAGTGTCTCCCCCAAATTCATGTCCTTCCTGGAACCTCCTAATGTGAACTTACTTGGAAATAGAATTATTGTAAATGTGGTTAGTTAATATGAGGTCATACTGAAGTAGGTAAACCCTTATTTCAATATGACCAGTGTCCTTATAAGAAGAGAAGAGACAAAAACACAGGGGAGAACACCATGTGATGACTGAGGCAAAGATGAGAGCAATGTGTCTAAAAGCCAAGGAACACCAAAGATTGCTGGCAACACCAAGCTAAGAAAATGCATGGAACAGGTTCTTGCCTAGAGCCTTCAGAAGGAGCATGGCCCTGCTGACACTTAGATTTCAAATTCTAGCCTCCAGAACTTGAGAGAATAAATTTCCGTTGTTAAAATCCAACCAGTGTGTGGTCATTTGTAAGGTGGACCTAGGAAACTAATACAATAGACATGTCTCAAAATTAAAGAATTATCCGGTTTTGCATACTTGCAAACTTGAAGACCACTCAGCAATAAAAAGTAATGACCTACTGATGCATTAAAAAGAACACACAGGTGAATCTCAAAATAATTGTGGTGAGTGAAAGAAGCCAGACAAAAAAGAGTACATACTGTATGTTTCCATTGGTATAAAATCCCAACAATGTCAACTAACCTAGAGTGACAGAAAGCAGGGGGTTGACTGGTGCAGGCGTACCAGTAACGGTAGGAGGGGACCAAGGACGGGTTTACAAGATACACAAAGAAACTTTTGGGGTGATGGATATATTCAGTCTGCTGGTCTTATAGTAGTGGTTTCATCATGTATGTATATGTCAAAGCTTATCAAAATTGTTATTTTAAATATTTACTTACTTTTCCTTTGTTGATTAAGGTATTACATATTAGTATGTGTCCTTATCTGCCCATTGTCTCCCCACCACCACCTCCCCACTCATGCCCTTACCCCCCTGGTGTCTGTGTCTGTTGGTTAGGCTTGTATGCATGCATACAAATCCTTTGGTTGATCTCTCCCCCTTACCTCCACCCTCCCCTCCCTTCCCTCTGAGGTTTGATGGTCTGATCGATGCTTCTCTGTCTCTGGATCTGTTTTTGTTCATCAGTTTATGTTGTTCATTATATTCCACAAATGAGTGAGATCATGTGATATCTTTCTCTGACTGGCTTATTTCGCTTAGCACAATGCTCTCCAGGGCCATCCATGCCATTGCAAATGGTAAGAATTCCTTTTTACAGCAGTGTAGTATTCCATTGTGTAGATGTACCACAGTTCTTTAATCTGCTCATCTGCTGATGGGCACTTAGGCTGTTTCCAAATCTTAGCTATGGTAAATTGTGCTGCTATGAACATAGGGGTGTATATATCCTTTCTGATTGGTGTTTCTAGTTTCTTGGGATATATTCCTAGAAGTGGGATCACTGGGTCAAAAGGAAGTCTCATTTTTAGTTTTTTGAGGAAACTCCCTACTGTTCTACACAATGGCTGCACCAGTCTGCATTCCCACCAGTAGTGCACGAGGGTTCCTTTTTCCGAATCCTAAAATATGAGCAATTTATGCTAATTATACCTCAATTAAGCTGTTTAAAACAAAACAACTTAGTGCTTTATTAGTTTAAAACATCAAGAAAATACTGTGCAACTGCATGGAGGAATGGTGGTGACATAAAAAGTATTTTCTCTGTTGTGCACATGCTCTCTCTCCCTTTCTCTCTCTCTCACTATATTCTTGTCCTTAATTGAAAGTGCTAAGGCAAACACATTACTGAAAGCATTCTAATTATTTTCTCTGGACCAGTCTCCAGCAAATTAAGAAGAGGGAGCTGAGAAAGTCATTTCAGCCCTGAAATCACACCCTCAGGATCCTTTCTTCTGAGACAACGTCAGCATTCAGCAAACTCAAGCTCTTCAGCAGCGT
This sequence comes from Myotis lucifugus, assembly GCF_000147115.1. NCBI lineage: Eukaryota > Metazoa > Chordata > Mammalia > Chiroptera > Vespertilionidae > Myotis > Myotis lucifugus. The sequence continues at coordinate 7,041,528 of NW_005871090.1, read as the reverse complement.
TCATCACATGCTCAGGGGACATCGACTGGCTGTGTTTAGAATGAACCTTGAGAGATGCCCCTTGCCCCTCACATGTTGACACATTTATTTTTCTCTCTCACTTTCCTCTGGCTTTAACTAAACATCACTACTGGTTTAGCAAAGCAAATTTTGAGTAGAGTTCTGCTCATTCCTACCCATTTTTTAAGACACAGTCATAGTCAGCCTTCCCTCATTTTAAAGACTTTGCTTACTTCTACCTTATAGATTCCCCACAGCACTTACTCTTGTTTATGCCACGTAAATGACCTCTTCTTACACACTGGTTTTTAACGCTGCTGTTGTATATGTCAGTCTTGGCTACCCAGCCACAGTGAACCCTGTGTTTTCAACTTTGAGATCCTCTTTTCTGCTTCTAGAGTCATCCCCCTGCAGATTTTAGGACATAATTCTATCTTCAAAGGGCTTAGGGCTCAACAACAGCCTGCATGCTTTTCTCCTAAACTTCCCTTTCACTTCGCCCTGGGGCCCCAGATATATAATTTGTCTGGTTGGAACTCTACTATGTCAGTGTGTGGCGGATGACTTCAGATGACTGCTCCTGCATCTCTGGGACAGGGGATATTTCAAAAAGGCTGTTCTGCTCATTCAGGCCAGAGTGCCCCAGGAGGACACTCAACAGATGAGAGCTGTACAAAGCTCACTCCCTGGTCCCTCAGGTGAGATAGCTCTGAGGTGTGCTCCACACTGTTTCCTCAGGCTCTCCCATGGCATGCAGTTTCAGTTGCCCATTATCTGGCTGAGTTGACAACACACCTTTCCTCGTCTGCCTTCTCTGCCTTATATTGTGCCCTCACTTCCTTGCCAATATTGAAAGAACCATCCAGGAAAGCTGCTTGCTTTCAAATTCTCATCTTCTCTTCTGGGGAAGCCCATGTGAGACGAAGATCTTGTCTTGGACCTCACTAGGTACTTGAATTGCTGACCCCCTTGCACACTCTTTTTAAAAAAATATATGTTTTATTGATTTCAGATAGGAAGGAAGAGGGAGAGATAGAAACATCAAAAATGAGAATCACTGATTGGTTGCCTCCCGCACGCCCCCTACTGAGGGATTAAGCCCACAACTGCAGCATGTGCCCTGACCCAACATCGAACAGAGGCCTCCTGGTTCATAGGTTGATGCTTAATCATTGAACCAAGCTGGCCTGGCCCTCTTTATACTCCTAATTGCTGCCTCCTACTCTTTACAGAGCCCCATTTCATACAGTTGAGTCCCCAGTTGGACCTCCATGTATATGCTTCAGCCCTGAAGGTTGACTTCCTGTATCCCTTCCCATCACAGGCAGCTTGGAAGATTGGAGAGTGCACAATTGTTTCTCATGGGCCAATGAGGTGGTGGCTAAAGTGGTGAGGAGATCTCAACAGGAATATGCTGGACAAGCTCTGTTGAATGCCCAGAGGCCAAGAGAGGGGTGCACTTGACCACCTGAATAGAGATATACCTTCTTTGCTCAAGAGAGCTGTAGGAGAGAGAGGCCCTATAGGGTATTCTGAAAAACCCACAAAAGGGCTCTTTAACCATTGGCCAGTCCAGTGAGTGCAAAGGCTCCCAGACCAATAAGGACTGCTCTATCTTCCTGGCTTTCCTCCCCCCAGGGCTTGGACCCCAAAGCTAGTGAGTGGAGGAGGAGACAGAACAGAAAAAGAGTAGAGAATAGAATCATATTTCCATCTTCTGCACTGCAAAGCTCCCACGTCAATAAAGAACTTTTCTGCAGCTTCAAGTGACAACATGGCCCCAAAACTATGCGATCTATACTGTGCTAAAACACCCTTTATCCTACTGTGGTTAGCAGAATAAAGGTCTGCCAAAGATGTTCCCACCTTAACCCCTGGAATTTATGAATATGTTACCTTACATGGATGTCAAAAGACATTTTGCAGATGTGATTAAGATTATGAACATTGAGATAGGAGAGGATCCTGAATTATCAGAGTGGGCCAAATTTAATCCTATAAGTTACTAAAAGTGGAGAGCCTTTCCCAGCTGGGGAGAGAGAGAAAATGAAAGGAGGAGGCTCTGAAAATGGAGCAAGAAGGCCAGAGCCAAGGAATGTGGGCACAGCCATCAGCTGATAGGCCGCAAGTAATCTCGGCCCTACAATGGAAAGGAACTGAATTGTCAACCACCAAATGAGCAAGGGCATGATTGCTCCCCTGGAGCCACCAGAAAGGAACACAGCACTTAATTCAAGCCCAGCAAATCCATGTTGGACTTCTGACTAAAAGAACTTGAAGATAATAAATTTGTGTCCTATAAGACACTGTTTGCTGTAATTTGTTATGGAAAACTACTACACTGACCATCTAAAGACTCTCTCTCCATGCTAGGGTATCCTCTGAAAGAAGACAGCAAAACTTTTGTAAGTGGCTTGCTGTCGGGTTGCAAAATGACTAATACTTTGCCAAATCTCCTGTTGTGCTGTGCTTACCAGGGAGAATCGGGAGAGAAGCAGGCCACATGATCTCAAACCAGTGGATCTGTTCTCACGGTTGCCTCTAAATGGACAGCAGAACATACACCCCACTCTCCATCTTATCTCGTTTCTCTCTGTTGCTTAAGTTTTTGACACCTAACAGCTGCATGCATACACGGACTTTTGCTCAGGGAGGGACTTTGGAAAATTCCAATTAATAAAAACAGTACTTGTTCATTTATTACCCTGTTCATTTATTAAATCCACCCTCTAATTAGAAAAAAAGCACACATCTCTCTATTGGATCCAGGAACCTCAGCTAATACATTGACCTGGTTTATTTCCTGCACAATTTCAGACCAGTGATTTTCCAGGCATCAGAGCAGACAGGAGAGGCCTAATTAATTAATAGGTCTGTGGTCACCTGTACTGGGGTTGACACTGTGTGTGACTTTTTCAGCACAGACTCATTTAAGACACTTTCTGCCTCACACTAGAAATTAAGGAGTCTAAGAAAGAGGAAATGCCTAACAGTGCATTTACTGGACCTTGTAGTTATTATTTTTTTTGTTGTTAGTCCTCACCTGAGGATATTTTTCCATTGATCTTTGGGGAGAGTGGAGGGGCGCGGGGGGAGGGGTAGCGAAAAGGAGAGACAGAGAGAGAGAGAGAGAGAGAGAGGAACATCGATATGAGAGAGACAAATCCCACATATGCCCAGACCTGGGCCAGGGATCAACCTGTAACCCAGATATGTGCCTTCAAACCTGCAACCCTTCGGTGCGTGGACTGATGTTCTAAGCACTGAGCACCGCCGGCCAGCACTAGACCTTATAATTTTATTTAAGTATATTATATTGATTTGGGGATCAGAAAAAACAAATCCATAGGGGTTTGTTTTTGTTTGTCTTAAAACAGAACTTTCTAAACAAACTCATCTAGAGATATGTAGGTTTTCTTATTGTCATCTCAGGTACTGAAATCATGTTTTAAAAAGGTTCTTGTTTCTCCCAAGGATTTTTTTTTTTTTAAAGAGGAAACTCTAGTGTCTGCTGTTATTCAAATCTTTTCTATCTTATGCTACCCCAGCCTCTTCTTGATCATTAAATTGCAGAAAAGAGAGAGTTAAACATCTCCCACTGGCATGGTAGATTTGCCCATATCTTATAGACAAATGTATTTATTTTAGAGCTAGTATTTTATTAATATCATATAAATTTAAGAAATCCTGTAATGCAGTGGTTCTCAACCTTCCTAATGCCACGACTCTTTAATACAGTTCCTCATGTTGTGGTGACCCCCCAACCATAAAATTATTTTCGTGGCTACTTCATATCTGTAATTTTGCTACTGTTATGAATCGTAATGTAAATATCTGATATGCAGGATGTATTTAGGTGACCCCTGTGAAAGGGTTGTTTGACCCCCAAAGGGGTCGTGACCCACAGGTTGAGAACCGCTGCTGAAATGCTTTTGTGAATTGAACTTTTACCAACTTCTAGTGACCCATTTAGCTCTGAATAATGCTTTTTCAATAAAGTCTTCTTCATGTAATATTAATATATCTGCACCAACTCTCCTTTAGTCAGTATTTGCATAATACCTCATGTAATTTGTTTTATGCATGTTTATAAATACCACTGGCTTGACATTTTAAAAGATCATATGGCAGTCTGTAAATTTTTGTCTTTTAATGACATTTATATTGATTGTGATTGTAGATATATTTGAATTCTCCTTTATTATATTATGTTATATTTTCTTTTTATTTTATGATTTCATGCTTCTTTTCTTATTTGACTTTACTTTTTACTTGCTTGTCTTCTTTTGGATTGTGTATGTGTTTCTCTAATTCACTTTTTCCCTGTCTTTGTTGGGTAATTATATGTTCTATTAATAAATATGTTTTATTTCTGTTACTTCAATGGCTACCCTAGATAGTTTACTCCTTACATTTTAAATTTTTAGCGAAGTATTATTTACATATAGAATAATGTACATATCACAAGTGCACAGCTTACTGGATTTTTACAAAATGAACACATTCATTTAATCAGCAGCTAGAATAAGAAATAGAATTTCTCATGCCCAGAAGCCTCCTCATATAACCTAGGAAATCTAATATCCTTACCAAGCTTACCATGGTTGAAAATTCAGCATAGTCTTTTTGCTTCTCCCAAACAAAATAAGATTTTACTTTAGAATCTTTTACCTTCAATCCATGATTTCTGATTTCTATACTATTGTTGTCAAGGATTTTAGTTCAACTTTATTTTTTAACTTCATTAATTTACCATGACACATTTATCATTTTCTTTGAGTACCATTTTTTCTTGTATCTTAGATTTTCTTTTCCTCCTCAGTTTTAAATATCTTTTATTTCTTTATCATATTTCCTACTTTCTTATATCTGCACATTTATTAAATCTATTTATCTTATATTCTGTTTCTGTTGATTCTATTATCTCCAGTCATTATCAGTCTGATGATCTTATTTGTTGTTTGTCCTGATTGTCACTCATTGTACCTTGTTTCCCATATGTGTGTGAATATTTGATTTGAGCTCATTTCTTTTAGAATTTCATCTCTGAGAATGCTTTAGATATTTGAGTCAAGATGATGGGCCTCTGAAAACGAAGTGCCTTTGTTTCTGTCAGCTGATAGGGGCTCTACCACCCCAGGACCTCTTAACTTTACAACTAGGCCTTGCATTATTTTAGAATACATGGGTTACAAAAATTCTGCCCCCAACTTGCTGATGATAGCTTATAGTCACATATTTTTAAAGCAAGTTTCTTAAAACACACACACACACAAAACACTATTATTATTATTATTATTAACTAGAGGCCCAGTGCACAAAAATTTGTGCACTTGGGGGGGTCCCTCAGCCCAGCCTGTGCCCTCTCGCAGTCTGGGACCCCTTGGAGGATGTCCACCTGCTGGCTTAGGCCCGTTCCCCAGGGGTTTGGGCCTAAGCTGGCAATCAGACATCCCTCTGGCAGCCCAGGAGCCCTCAGGGGATGTCCACTTGCCAGCGGGGAGCAGGCCTAAGCTGCAGTTGGACATCCTTAGCACTGAGGAGGCGGGAGAGGCTCTTGCCACCACCGCTGTGCTGGCAGCCCTCAGCCTGGCTTGTGGCTGAGCAGAGCTCCCCCTGTGTGAGCGCACTGACCACCATGGGTCAGCTCCTGCATTGAGCGTCTGCCCCCTGGTGATCAGTGTGTGTCATAGTGACCAGTCATTCCCAGTTGTTCTGCTGTTAGGGTCAATTTGCATATTCCCCTTTTATTATTATTATTAATGTTTTTTTCACTGACAAGGCCAAGGTATGTATGGATCACCACCCTTCCTCCCCTTGGCAGGGATTTTTCCCCCTAGTCTATACTCGAGAGTTGTCTTTTAAAAATAGTTTATTGATATTTTAGAGAGAGAGGGAGAGAAACATAGATGTGTTGCCTCTTGCACGCCCCCTACTGGGGAATCCAGCCTGTGACTGGAAATCAAACCAGTGACCTCTTGGTGTATGGGACGATGCTCAAGCAACTGAGCCACACCAGGCGGGCATATAGTAGAGAGTATTTGACATCAGAAATAACCACAGAGGAAATGTTGGCACAAGCAATGCTTGCTTCTTGAATTTGACTTTTTTGTTATTTCTAATCTTCAAATAATTCTCTTATTTCTTCACAAGCTAGCATATCCATTAATCAAAATTCTTTCTGCTTTTTAAAAAGATCCAGTATTAGGTGATATATGTATTCTTAACTAGAATTTCTCCTAATAACATGTCATAGTACTGCTGCATTTGTAATCATGCATATGATCAAGCAGGTTATCACTTTGGCCAACTGGAGTTAATGCAGCTGGGGAACTGGCCTAAAGTTGTCACAAGTGAAGGGTGAGGAAACAGAGATTTTAAAGGGCCAGTTCCCCATTCATCATTGGTTGAAGATGATTCCAGAAACATTGACTCTGGCGCTTTTGTTTTGCTCTGTACACAGGTATGACGAGAGCCCTCGGGAAAATAATCACTGGTATTTACTTTCAGAGTTCAGAGGTGAGTACTGAGAGGTCATGGAAGGGATCCTGTCAGTACCTTTCACACAACATCAAGTGACAGAAAGATTAAGACAAACTTGAATCTTGGGCTTGGGCTATGAGTTTCTTGAACTCAGCAAGAAGGTTAAAAAATGTTCAAACTCTAACAGAATAGACTTCAAGATCACTGAAGCTCTGAAAAGCTGGCTGAGCCATCTAATGGCATGATCTGTTTCTCTAACTCTTCTAATGGAATGTAGAAATATGCAGAACATTGAATTCTGTGCACAAGAAGGATAATGCAAAGGGAGGAAACCAGGCCACAGTAACTGGAGAAGGACAGTTCCAGGCCCTGGGCCCTGACTCAAGGGCCATCTTTTTGCAGAAAAGAGCTAATAGTAACTGGCTACAGATAGTTGGACTCGCTTGTAACAGGAGACTATGGCTTTACTTTTTAAAGGTCAGAGACAACTTGGAAAACGTGTGTGAACGTGTGTGTGTGTGTGTGTGTGTGTGTGACCACAAAAGGCATCAGAGAAAATGCTTACTCATCCCCAGGATATAACTAGGCTGTAAGTCCAGCCTTCCCTGCCTCCGTTGCTCAGTCTCTGTTTGTAGGAGACCTTCTCTGCCCAAATCATTAACACCCAATAATGAGCAGCAATTAAGAAGGTTTTAACAGTGCCTCCCTTTTTATTTTTAACCCCATTATTTGTTTGGAGACCTCTGCATTAATTTAGGACTCACGTCACAGGGTTTGTTTATAAAAGGCCAAACACAAGTGTTGGTTTGGAGAATCAAAGTCTTATCCTAATACAGAAGTTACCTTTTTCTAACCTTAAACACTGTTAAATTTGCCCAATATCCTTGATAAGAAAAGCAGCCATCTTTAGGAAAAAATAAAAAGCAGACTGGTGTAGCCCGGCTGAGGTTGCTCAGTGGTTGAGCATCAACCTATAAACCAGTAGGTCACAGTTCGATTCCCAGTCAGGGCACATGCCTGGGTTGTAGGCTTAGTCCCCAGTAGGGTGCATGCAGGAGGCAGCCAATCAATGATCCTCATCATTGATGTTTCTCTCTCTCTCCCTCTCCCTTCTTCTCTGATATCAATCCATATATATATTGCAGACTGGTGTATAAACAATGCAAGTGACATGAGAAGCACAACTTGCATGCTACTGATCAGTGTAGATTTCCAAAACTTTGACCCACAGTTGCTATCAGTTCAAGGATCATTTTCCATGGTACTCAAGATTCTGAATGACAAAAGAAATCTTTTTAGTATTCTTGAGATAGTCAATAAACTTCTCATCTTATGCAAATGGCAACACACTCTATGTATTATCCTGTTGTTTGCTTTGTTAATTTAACAAGAATTCTTGGAGCTTGCCCTGGATCAGTACACGGAAGGCCTCCTGAATCTTCTTTGTGGCTATGTGGTTTGAGATTCTATGGATAAGCCATCAATTCCCTATTTATGGGTATTTAAGAGGTTTCTAGTCTTTCTTGATTAGAAACTGTGCTGCAATCATTAACTTTAAGCACATGCCTTTTTGCACTTGGGAAGATGAATACAAATGGTACAATTTAGCAATATCTTCCTAGAGTTAGAAAGCTATTGCTAAATTGAAAGATGTGTATTCTTGAGATTCTAACAGGTTTTGCCAAATTTCTTTCCATTGAGGTGTACTGATGTCCCTTTCTCCAGCAATACATGAGAGTGCTGATTTTCCCACATTCTGCATGTTCTCTAATTCAGTGTGTTGTCAGACTTATTGATCTTTTCCAATTTAACAACTGAAAAGGGGTAATTACAACTTAATACACATTTCTCTAATCATAAACAACATTGAGCATCTTTCCTGATGTCTAAGAGCTGTGGGCTTTGGCTTCTTTTAATTAGGCTGTTTCTAGGTGATTTTTTACTTTTTGGATTCCAGAGACTTGCTAGAATTGCATCTGGAGCAAATTGAGGCTGACCTTTTAAGCAGAAAAAACTCAGGACAGACCTAATTTGAGAATCAAGTTTATTGAATCTGATGTACAAAAGCCACAGGGAGACAAAGATGCTGATAAGATGATGCTGTAGATGCATATTTAATGACACAAAAAGTATATTCACAATGCAGTGTTAAAGGGGAAAAAAGTGGGTTAAAATAATAGTGTTATCTCTATTCTTTTTGAAAAAATATGGCATATGTCTATGGAAAGATGATTAGAAGGATGTATATGAAAAATTAGCCATGATCACTTTTGTAAGGGAAGACTACATGATGTTTTATGCTAACGTGCGCTTCACTATATTTTTAATTGTTATCAATTACTGTTCCCTTAAAAATAATAATATTATATTTTAAACATACATTCTGTCTCATTGGCAGGTAGCTGTTAAAATATACACAGTGATGAGAAAAGCATTGGAGTAGGCGTCAAGAAACCCAATATTTATTCCTTGTTCTGCCATTAATAAGCTCTCAGACACTAAGCTGATAGTTTAATTTTTCTAGGCATCAGTTTCATCATTCCTGAAATGGGGACATAGGACAAACTTATTTACAAATTTTTTATACTTAAATTCCTAGTGTATATATTAAGAGGAGACACTTCTAAACTAATGCTGATCAAGTCCTTTTATAGATGCATGTTTGCATTTTGAATAGTTGCACTTCATAACATCAAGGTGATTCCATGTGTGTCTGTTGTTTCTTATGTAAATGTATTGTCTTTGAACTGTATTGTGTGCAATACAAAACAAGCCTTCCCACAGATAAATGATTCAAGTCTTATTGAAAGAAGTTTCCTTGGTAACAAGAAATCAAATGCACCCACTTCATCTCAGGGGTCAGAACAAGGTTCTCCCTGTAATCATTATTTCTGTTCTTTAGGTATAAACTGTGAAGAATATTCAAGTATTGGTAACAAATATTTTTGCACTCAAAGCACAGCACTTTGAATTATTCTTTTATCATTTCATCTGAGCAGGTTTATTTACATAATCACAGTGTGGTAAAGTCCTTGAGGGCACCAACATCGCTCTTACTTCTTTAGTACTTTCCCACCCCACAAGATCATAATATTTACCATCTATTGAATATTAACTACATGCTGGTGCAGTACTGGGTGCTATATTTGTGGATTATCTCTCTAGTTTTTACAGCACAAGGTGTATCAGTTAGTGTTTGCTGTGTAACAAACACTCCAAACTTATTAGCCTAAAACAATACCATTTATTTATCTCATGATTCTGTAGATTGGCAATTCAGGATAGACTCAACCAAAAGTACATTCAGATCTTAAATGTGGTCATTTATGTGTCTAAAATCAACAGCTAAGTTGTCTAGGGTCTGATTGGTCTAAGACAGCCTTATTTGGAATAGATTTCTTCTGTTCTATGTGATCTCTCATCATTCAGCAGGTGAACTTGGGTTATTTGCATCACAATTGCAAGGTTCTAAAAGTGATAAGAGATTGTGGCCTAATGTGTAAACATTTTCAATCTTCTGTCTGCAGTGTGCTTGTTTATGTTCCATTGACAAAGCAAGTCACATGGCCAACCCTAGAATCAGTGTTGGAGGGGACTACTTAAGGCATGGGTAAAGAAGCTGTTATTGTAACAATCTACTGCATAAATTGTTTGATACTAGGTACTTGATAAAGAGTGAACCAATCAGGGCCATAGGACTAATCCTGTAGTGATAGGGAGCAGGGAGAGGAGTAAAGCACTCACCAGGGTAGTCTTAATTAAGGAGTACTGCTTTCTCTAGGTGACTGTTTGTCCCAGTTTAGGCCTGTTTTTTTCTGGTGGCAATATTAAGAGCACCCTCATTCATTTTCAGAAGTTTCCTAGTTTGCATGAATGATTACACAGGTCCCTCTAGCTCCTCAGCACCTTGGATGGCTTCTATCCAAACCTTTATATAGAAAGATCTGAGAGCACTGATGTTTCTCCATTAGCCTCTACCTGTTAACCACACTGACCAAGAAAAACTAATGTTGACAATTAGGGGAACACTTCTAGGAACCTCAGACCTGTAAGATGCACCACAGTAAGATAACTCTCCTCCACAATTTCACAGACAAGGAAGCTCCTGAGTCCAGGGGTCATCTCTTGCCAACATTCCCACTGAGGGAAATTCCAGCTCAGAGTCCTCACTTAAATGTGATCCCTGCCTCCTTTTCACACAGGAATCAAGGGTTGGCTTTAAAATCAGTGCAGAACTGTACAGAACCTCTCCTTTCTTTTTTTAAAACGGGAGCACACAGTGTTCACTGTATGGCCTCCCACTCACTTCAATGAATTGACAAGGGAAAACAGTGTGCCAGAGCACACATGGGAAAGTGACTGAAGCAGGGGTGAAGTCTGGGACAAGACTGTACAGGGAATCTTCCTGCCCTTCCTTTATGTTATTTGCCCACAAGCTCCTGAAACTCAAGGCCAGAACTGGCAACTCTTGTCTGGGTGAGCCCCAGCCAAAGGCTCCCATCGGCGCCATGGAAGCCCTGATGAATCAATTAAGAGAATGTTACCAGTGTTAACGCTTGTAGGTTGCTGCTGAAAACCTTCATTAACAATCCAGGGATCCCCTCTCAGGGCTTGGGGAAAACAAAACCAAGAGTAGCAAGTTGTGGTCAAGGTACTGAGTTGGTGTGGAAGGCAGCATCAATTCAGACAACTGGAAGAAAACTCACTTGAAATAAAAACACAATTTTATACCACCACTAGGGAAATTCCTTGGCAAATGGGAACACTCCCTTCCCACAATAAGGCTAAATTTGTTTTATTTTATTTATATTTTTATTGATTTCAGAGACAAAGGCAGAGGGAAAGAGATATAGAAACATCAATGATGAGAATCATTGATCGGCTGCCTCCTGCACGCCCCCTACTGGGGATCAACCCTGCAACCTGGGCATGTGCCCTTGATTGGACTTGATCCTGGGACCTTTTGGTCCACAGGCCAATGCTCTATACACTGAGCCAAACTGGCTAGGGCAATAAGGCTAATTTTATTTCCCCCTCTAAACAGAATTGTAGAAATGAGAACTGTTTCAGTGTCTGTGAATAACACAAATAAATCAATGAATGCAACAGTTTCCTGCTTAGCCCCGGGTTTGAAGGAGACCCAGAAGGTGCTCCTCAGTCCGCCCATCTCTCAAGAACTCTGCCAACATTCCTGTAGAAGACAGCGTCCAGCTCCTTCCCCAGAAAACTGGCTGATTTGGAGAGTGAGAGCTGGAGACATCAGACAGGATCCTTGTCCAGGCCACTCAATTCATACATGCAGAAAGAGGTTCAGAAAATGTATGAGGCCCACCAAAGTTATATTATTTGCTAGTTCACTATTTTACTGCCTTTACCAGAGAATGGTAGAGATGAGGGATAACTATAAGATCAATTGAGTCAGCAAGTAATTACTGAGAATCTATAATATAGTCCTTGCGCATGTCAGAGAAGAGGAAAGGTCCCGAGAAGACTGGTTTTCTGGGCTTCTGCCACAGCACCATCTCCAGTCACAATGACATGACCTTCGTGCCCGTTCTACCCAGCAAAGGTGTCTGTTATCTGCCCTCTTCTCCTATCCGATATCCCGGTACTTACCCTCTGACCTGGACCATCCAACCTCAACAGCCTCTGTCAGTCTTCCTGCCTCATTATTATTCCATTAAGTCATCATTCGCACCACTTCCCGAGTGATCTCCCTGAAAACTTCATGGGCTGTGTCCCTCCCCTGACCAAAACACTTCACTAGCTATTTAAATCCAAACTCCTACCTGACTATGAATTTCTCCTGGAGGTATATTTTGCCTACTTGTCCATTCTTACTTTTTTAGAGTTGAGCCATAAATAGACCAATTGCGTTTCCTGACACATGGCTCCATTTCCTATTCCAGTGCCTTTGTGCTGCTGGTTCTTTGGTTGGGAATCTCTCTACCTTCATCTACCTGATAGAACACTTACTTAACTTCATAGAGGGTGTCAGATCTCCTGTGCAGCCTTGGTCTAGAAGTCAAGGTCAGGGAAGGTCACAAGGCCAAACCTGGGGTGGGAAGCAAACATGAGAAGAGAGCGAAGGCATATACTGTAAGAAAATGGGCAGTGGTCTTGCCTGTCTTTGGGTCACTTCCAGAGTAGGTTTGCAAACGCTCTCAGGCAACCAAGAGAGTTTTGACTAGTGAAATGCTCATTTAAATATGCATGGGTCCTCTCTCCTTCTCCTTCTTTCTTACAGTGTGTCAGCATTCATCACAGGCTACTCCAGACATTAGGCCTTAAAGAAGTAATAGCTCTGTGTGTGTGTATGTGTGTGTCTCTGTATGTGTGTGTGTATATATATATATATGCATGTGCACGCACACAGAGTCCCATAGCTTGATGACCTAGTTTTATCAACTAGCAGAAAATCCCTTGAAATGCCCTGGTTTCAAAGAACACCATATAACTATTTTCTATAGGGCTTTATTTGACAGTGTTTATAATTAGATTCTCTACACAACTGTGTTTTCTAGTCTCCTGGGTAGCTTCTTGGACAGAGAAGAGCAGAAAGGTAATTAAAGTAGGTTCCCACATAAGAGTTTTAAAAAAGGAATATTCCACTCATTAATCTGAGGTTCTGGCCCCCAATTCTCTCCAAAGGATGCTCAGTGACACAGGAGTTCAGTTATCTCAAGAAATGTGAAGCCTCCACATTATGAGCATATCTGAGCCATGTCTGTAATTACCTTTGCATTCAGTAGGCTTTGGGAAGGGCGATACATGCTTCTCTAGAAACCTGCAATTATAAAATAAATCATCATACGTGTAAATTAAATGCGAACGGGATTTATTATTAGTTCCAAAGCTGGCTTCTGCCCTGGTGGTCTCATTTCATGGGAAAGCATACAGTGTAGCACATGGCAGGCAGGCTGCCCAAATTCTCATTCTGGGAGGTGTATGGGTAGATCTCATTCTGGGAGGTGTATGGGTAGATCTCATTCTGGGAGGTGTATGGGTAGAGATTTCTCTCTGAGGGGACAATGTAACAAAGTTGACTTGTTTTGTGTGCCCACAGAAGACTAGAACTAGAGGTACATGCTGACTCTAGAGCTCACACCTCCCTAACTCTGAGGCTTGCTTCTTAGTGATGCTGACAGAAAGAGTATTTGAATTGACCATTTGTGCCCTAACCAGTTTGGCTCGGTGGATAGAACATTGGCCTGTGGACTGAAGGGTCCCAGGTTCGATTCTGGTCAAGGGCATATACCTTGGTTGCGGGCACATCCCCAATAGGTGGTATGCAGGAGGCAGCTGATCAATGTTTCTCTCCCATCAATGTTTCTAAGTCTCTATCCCTCTCCTTTCCACTCTGTAAAAAATCAATAAAATATATTAAATAAATAAATAAATAAACCATTTGCTGATGTTTAAGCATTAAGAAACTTCAGATCTTCACTTAAAACTGATTAGAACCTGGCTTTAGGAAGGAAGTGACAATATGTATCAAAGCCAACGAAATGAGAAAGGTCCCCTAAGAAGTAGACCCAGAGATAAAAATTCATGTGCACCTGTTTTATTAAACTGATCCCAGGAGAACCCAAGACGGGCGTGAAGGAAGTCTGAAGTTGAAGCAGGGGCTTCATACTCCTACACCATCAGTCAGGAGTATGGCTCAGGACTACCCTGCGGGAGGCAAATTCCAAGGAACTCATAGCTCTCTGTGCCTGCTGGCTCTCTGCCCCACGCAGGCACGGTGCCTCCAGGAGGCCCAGGGCATACTCTGAAGAGGGACAGTGTAGACCACTAGACATCAAAGCAGGGGCTCTCAGAACTGGTAATGGAAGGTCCAAGGAGAATACTATACTTGCCATCAATAATGGTTAATTTTATGTGTCAATTTGATTGGGCCATGTGGTGCCCAGATATTTGGTCAAACATGATTCTGGGTGTTTCTGAGAGGGTCTTTCTTTAATGAGATTAAGATTTTTTAATTTGTAGATGGTACAATATTTAACTACAAATTATAAAATAACTGAGAAGTTTTTGAAAATTAAGAACATTTAGTGGGGTGGCTAGTTTCACAAATATACTAGTATAATTAAAAATAACTTTCCTATACTAGAGAAATAACTATAAAGTATAATAAAAATCTATTTACAATAACAAAATTGTGTGTCTGGTTATCTATTGTCATGTAACAAACCACTCCAAAACTTAGTGGCTAAAAAATAAAACAGCATTCTTTTTTTAATGAAGCTACAATTTGACTGTGGCTAGATTCAAGGGGAGGGGAAATGGGCTTTCACTTCTTTTTTTTTCTAAACATAATCTGAGGATATTTTTTTCATTGATTTCTAGAGAGAGTGGAAGGGAAGGGATGGGCGGGAGAGAAGGAAACATCGACATAAGAGAAACATATCAGTTGGTTGCCACCTGCACATGCACCTACTGGGGCTGGGGCATCTGCAGCTGAGGTACCTGCCCTTGACCAGGAATCAAACCCGCAACACTTTGGTCTGCAGGCCGACACTCTAACCACTGAGCAACTGGCCAGGGAGACTTCCACATCTTGATGGCAAGGTTATGGAACTAGAGCTCTTGCTGTGTTCATTTATGGAAAATAGAACCTGCAATACATCCTGAAGAATTTGCCACAGTCCAGGGTCCAGCTCTCAGGCTTACAGGCTGTAAAATCCATCTCTTTGTAGTTGCCAGATGCATTTCTTTGAAGCTGTTGAACTTTAAGCTGTTTTTCAGGCAGACTCCCATCTTCACCAGTAGGCAACATTCATTAGATAATGTTATACAAAGAAAAAAAAGGCATGCGTGTCGAAGAGTTTGCTCTTTTGTGCCAGTATGTTGAGGCATTGCTCATAGAAATCAAAGAGGGCCAGGGGTCAGGGCCAGCTGAAGCGACCCAGGAAGAAACAAATGGTGATTTTTATTTAAAAAGAAATTCAGCAGTGAGAGAATTAAAAGGGAGTGAAAGTGAGCAGGAAAGACAAATACAGCAATCAGGTAAACACCCAGAATGGGAAGAGTGTTGATGCAGAAAACAAATATTGGCTGAGTTGGAGAGAGAATTGAGGGCAGAGAGCAAACATTCCCAGGATAAAAGCTGCACCGAACCAAACCCATAAGGAGAAAGATTCCCTGAATTGGAGTTGAGGGACACGGACCTAGCCAGGAGCCAGGGAGCATCATGATAGAGAGGCTGTCTGACTCCGACCCCAACTGAGGAGCAGTTAGCATGGTCACAAGCTTACCACAGAGCCCAGGAGTTCTTCATGTCTGCAGAGGAAAAGGGGGCTTGTTACATAAGCAGAACGCTCACACCTGGCCCATGACCAAGGGAGAAATTGGCTCCCCACACAAAGAAGAAAAGCTCCAGGGAGGAAAAGTCCTTGCAGAGCACAGGGCTGTGGCCTTTGCAAATGGGATTGATGAAGAGATTGTAATCAAGTGTTCTTGCTGCAAACACAAATGTTAAGAACCTGGGTTATTTTTATGTTCAGTGTAACGGCAATTAAATCCCAAAGGAAAAACAACACGTGACTCAAAGGACAGCTTAGCTGAAGAGAACACACTGAAATGAAAATCGACTCAAGCTTTTCTCAAACCCCTCCCTTTGCCACTATTATAAAACTAGAGAATCAGAAGTCCGTGCGGTGTGCTGATCTGGTGGTTTGCTATTCTAAAAGAAAGATAACAGCAAAGGAGAAATGATGGATGGCCTGTGTTTGCTCTAGCTGTGTGATTTGGGGCAGATCATTGAAGTCCTACAGAGATTTAGCTTTCTCTTTTGAGCAACGAGTAAGGAATATTTTATCTCTAACATCTTTTCTAGATCTAAAATGGTTGGACTGCAGAAATCATTTCACATGGGTAATAGTACATGCTTCAGAGTCCAACCAGGGGAATCTAGAGGTTTATGATAGATGGGAGATAAAGAAAGGATGTCAGCAACGAATGTACATAGCAAGTTAATGTGGGCTGTATTCAAAGCCCACACTTCATGGAGTATTTTTCCCAACAACTAATCTTCACAGGCTACCTTATTTTACTGTTTTGCTTTCTATTTCTGCTGGGACATGGATAGACTAAAAGAAATTACTCTACCCATGAAACTTTCTCATTTGTCAGTGGCCAAAAATCAATGTGTAGGATAGAAAATAAACCAGCCACGTAAGTGCTTCTTTCTTTCCTTGAAGTCTTGGGGAGTTGAGTCAACAAGATGTTCATGGTTGACTCACAGAGAGGATTCCCAGGGTCTCCTTTCATGTGCATACACAGAGGAGCTCTAAAGTGGCTTTCTCATAAGTAGGTCTGAAGAAAAAGAATGCTTTTGTGAAATGCAAGAGCCTCGTGTTTACCACTTCTGTTCATGTTATCATTTTTGTTTCTGATATTCAATGCAAAGGCAATTAAAGCACAATAAACTTAAATAAAGCTAGTTAAATAACGGGAAAAACCTTCAATATATAAAAGTATATTATGTTTTCTTTTACAATTTCTTAAAAACAATCAGGGAAGCCCATTAGATGTCATTTGGTTTATAGGATCCCTGTGGTTTTTCTCAAGTGAAACTGTAATCAAGCTTTGATGGATAACAAAACTTCCTCTTTAGAGAATGTTCTGTCTGAGTACCTTAGGGTTTAAATTTGAAACACTCCCACACATTTTTCTAATAAAAACTATGATTTCTTTACTATATTTTCGGAATAGTCTCTTAATTTAGTAAACTGAAAAAAAATATTATTATTACAGTTTGGTGATTAAGTCCACTGTATTAATTGACATTACAGATTCATATATTCATACTGCATTTAAAGTTTCGTTTTTAAAAAGTTTGCAGCGCATTTTGGCTTAACACAACCTCTCCCAGGAAGCCCAGCATAGGCTTTGCCTGGGAATGACCATCCCCGCAGAACATAAAACCTCTGACCTTACGGAGCGTAGAAGTTGTTACTCCCATTCATACAAGAAACATTGGGACAAGCTGAAATCAATGACTTTTCTTGGATCCATAAACTGAATTTGCAAAGAAAACTGGCCACCAAAAATCTGGAGAGAAAAGTAAGTTCTGAGTCACAGCTGAGACCTGCTTACCTGGAGCAGATGCCAGGAGCTGTAAACTAGTGAAATGATCAGTTTGATGAAATTTTAGAGGCCGAGTGTGGACTAGCATGAGAGAAACTCCTGGGGACTGCTGTCTTAATGGGCCCTTATATTTTTCTAGGCTACAACTATAGCAACCCCACCAGTTTCTCATTGTAAAGATATTAGAAAGATCCCATTGTGGCTCTGACTGAGGGGGACAAAGAGAAATCCGTGTGAAAGATGCCAGAGCTTTTCCCATAACAAATGCCAGAGCTTTCCCCATACTCTCCAGGGAGAAGCACTTAAAGCAGTGGTTCTCAACCTTCCTAATGCCGCGATCCTTTAAGACAGTTTCTCATGTTGTGGTGACCCCCAATTTCATTGTTACAAATTGAACATAATTAAAGCATAGTGATTAATCACAAAACAATATGTAATTATACATGTGTTTTCTGATGGTCTGAGGTGACCCCTGTGAAGGGGTCGTTCGACCCCCAAAGGGGTTGTGACCCTCAGGTTGAGAACCGCTGACTTAAAGGGAGCCGTGTCTCAGAACTGTGGGAGAAATGCATTTCTCTCATACCATTCCCCTCTAGCTTTCCTGCCTTGCTTAAGTAGGAGAAAGTCTGTAAGAAGAAACAAGGGTAAAGATCGTAGATCAGAGACAGAGGCCTACTATGTGACAAAGATATAACTGGAAGATTGTGGAATGCTCCCCTCTCCTACACCTTACCGCCACACCAACTGAGCTCTAGGATAATAGTGAATTAATTACAGCTGGAAGAATTGCAAGATAGACTTTCTCTGAGGAAGCACAATTAAAGAAGTTTAATGTCAAAGGGGAAGGCAAAAACAAACAAAAAAAACTAGAGGAATTTGCCCTGGCCGATGTTTCTCAATAGTTAGAGCATTGGCCCGTACACTGAAGGGTCGTGGGTTTGATCCCCAGCCCCAGTCGGGGTGAGTGTGGGAGGCAACCAATCAATATGTCTTTCACACATTGATGTTTCTCTCTCTCTCTCTCTCTCTCTCTCTCTCTCTCTCTCTCTCTTTCCCTCCCTTCATTCCATTCTCTCTCTCTCAAAAAAAAAAAATCAATGGAAAATATACTTAAGCAAGGATTAACAAAACAAAACACTAGAAGAATTTGAAGCTCTGGCCTCATAGCTATAAGTAATATTGAACAAAGCCCAACTCCTAGTTAAAGTAACAAATCTTTACACTAGAGGCCTAGTTACCTCAGTTTCTATTACCCAATACAACATGTCCACTGCTCAACAAAAAACTACTAGGCTTGACTGGCCAATATGGCTCAGTAGCTGAGGATCGACCTATGAACCAGGAGGTCACAGTTCTATTCCTGGTCGAGGCACATGCCTGGGTTGCGGGCTTGATTCCCAGTGTGGGGTGTGCAGGAGGCAGCCGATCAATGATTCTCTGTCATCATTGATGTTTCTATCTCTCTCTCTCTTTTCCTTCCTCTCTGAAATCAATAGAAAACAAACAAAACTGCCAGGCTTGCCAAAAGATGAAAAAAGTATGATCTAAAAAGACAAAGTACATTATAATCTGACTTGGATATGGATATAGAATTTGATGTTATCAGACTGGGAATTTAAAATAACTATGATTAATATGTAAAGGAGTTTTTGCACAGCAAAGAAAATCATCAACAAAATGAAAAGGCAACCCACTGGATGGGAGAACATATTGGCCAATACATCTGATAAGGGGTTAATATCCAAAATTTATTTAAAAACCTAATCCAATTAAAAAATGGTTAAAGGACCTGAATAGACACTTCTTCAAAGACATACACATGGCCAATAGACAGGTAAAAAGATGCTCAACATCACTAATTATCAGAGAAGTGCAAATTAAAACCACAATGAGATATCAGTTCACACCTATCAGAATGGCTATCTTCAATAAATCCACAAACAACAAGTGCTGGCAAAGATGTGGAGAAAAGGGAACCCTTGTGTACTGTTAGTAGGCATGCAGACTGGTGCAGACACTGTGGAAAGCAGTATGGTGTTACCTCAAAAAATAAAAAATGGAGCTGATTTATGACCCAGAATTCCACTTCTGGCAATTTATCCAAATAAACCTGAAACACTAATTCAAAAGAATATATGCATCTCTGTGTTCATTGCAGTGTTATTTACAATAGCCAAGATTTTGGAAGCAGCCCAAGTGTCCATCAGTAGATGAGTGGATAAAAACAGCTATGGTACATTTACACAATGGAGTACTACTTAGCTATAGAGAGGAGAAAATGTTACCCTTTGTGACAACATGGATGGACCTAGGAGAACATAATGCTAAGTGAAATAAGCCAGCCAGAGAAAGACAAGCACCATATAATTTCAATAATACATGGTATTTAATGAACAAACTCAACTAATAAGCAAAATAGAGACAGACCCATAGATAGAGAGTAGGCAGACAGCTTTGATGTGTGTGGGGGGGCGCTGTTGATGTGTGAGCAAGAAAGAAAAAAAAGAAAAAAACTCATGACTCAGACAACAGTGTGGTCATTGTGGGGGAGGGGGGGTGACAGAGGGTATAGGGGGTTTATAAATGGTGATGAAAAAAATAAAATACAGAAAAATATGTAAAGAAATGTAATAGAAAAATAGAGAAGAACTAATGCCAAAATAGATTGATAGTATGAACACAGAGATGAAAAGTCTAAGAAATAATCCAAAGAAAAAACTGGAAATAAAAATACTGTAGACTTGACAAGGCTGAGAAAAGAATTAGTGAACCTGAAGACAGGTAAATACAATCTTCCCAAACTGAAATGCAAAGAGAAAAAAATGATAAAAACAGAACAGAACATTCAAGAACTATGAGGAAATTTCAAAAGATGTAACATATATAATTGAAATATTAGGAGAAGAAAAAAACAGTAGAGCAGAATATTTGAAATAATAATAGCTGAGAGCTTTCCAAAATGAATGACACCAGTCCAAAATCTAAGAAGTTTAGAGATAATCAAAGAGAGTAAATATGTAAAATTTTGACACTTAGTGTAGAAAATCAGTTACAAATATGTTAAAATGAATATATCATTAATCTCTTTAAAAAAAAAGTGGTCTAAATAAGCCAACTTAAAGAGGCAGATTGTCAAATAAAACACAGGATCTAAATATATGTAGTCTACACAAAATCCACATTAAATATAAGAACTCTGGGAGGTTAAAATTAAGGGGTTGGGAAAATATATACTGTGCTAACATTAATCAAAACAAAGCTGGAGTAGCTATTTTAATTTCAAACAAAATAGACTTCAGAACAAAAGAAATTGTCAGGGATAAAGAGTGGTACTACATAATGATAAATGGATAAATTCTCCCAAGAAGACATAAGAATTCTAAATGTGAATGTATCTAATAGGACATCAAAATACATGAAGTAAGAACCTGACATGACTGAAAGAGAAATAGACAAATCTATTATTGTATTTGAAAACATTCACATCCCTGTCAATAATTGATAGATTAAGTAGGCAGGAAATCAATAAAGATATAGTTTACTTGAATACCACTATCAATCAACTTGATCTCATTGACATTTGTAGAATAACATGTCCAACAATAGCAAAATACATGTCCTCAAACTCATCTGAAACATTCTCAAACATAAACCACATCTAAGTAATAAACATACCTTAACAAATTAATAATTGGGTTAACAATTCTGAGACCACTATGCATGTATATTAAATTGAACAATTAAGTAAATGGATGGCATATGGTAGGATTCATGTTTTTCACTATTGGTGCAGGAGATTATAGCTAGGCAAGGAGGAAGCGGCTAGAATGATCCATGTGATCATGGATTAGTGTTGGATATCAGTATGAAATTATGTTTCGCTTACTATAGATACAGGTGGTTACATATAGAAATATTTATAGATATGTGTATATACATGGGTTAGTTTACAAATGTATATCTCTGTCAGCTGAGTGTGCCTAGAAGCAATGACATCCCAGTAACAATGAACAATTAACACCTAGATTTTGGTTTCTAACACCATTCTCCAATGGAAATAATGAGGGCTCTGTGGATAAGTGGCTGATCCTAGGACTGGGCAGGAAATATACAAAATGATCCTTGAGCATTTGTAGTGCAGAAAGCAAGCAAGTGCTCAAAAACAAACAAACAAAAAAACCCCAATCAAACAAACGCAAACTTTACAATGCAGGGGTATACTGAAGTTACATTGTAGCCAACTGAAAGAGCTCGCAATGGTCAAAGCTGAAAAAATATCAGCAACAAAATTAATAAAGTCTTATTATTGCATTGTCAACCAAAGTATAAAATAAATATCCATGATTCTATCGACATATATAAAAGCCAAGCAACCAGAACAACAGAATGACAGGAACTACTGGTTGCTATGACATGCACTGTGGCAGCCAACTGGCCCAATTGGGGCCCAGATCGGGGCCCAGATTGGTCCCCCCCAACCATCCGCGGCCCCTTCCCCAGGCCGGCCCTGCCCCTAATCGGCCCCCTCCCCCAATCAGGAGGTGAGGCCGGCCAGCTGACCTCCCCTCCCCCCAGCCAGCACAGCCCCAATAGGCCCCCATTGGGGCGGGCCAGCCGGAACCCACCTGTGCATGAATTCATGCACCGGGCCTCTAGTAGTGATATAAATAAATGAATAAGAATAAACATATTTCCTGAATTCTAATTTATTAGCTATTTTGCCCTTAAAAGGTAGGGCATAACATTATTCACTTGGCAATAACCCAAGTGTCTGTAAACAAACGAATGCATAAAGAAGATGCCCAGAGGACATTTATGCAATGAGAAGTAAGCCAGATAGTGAAAGACAAATACTATATGATCTCACTTAAGAAAAAGTCAGACTCATAGAAATAGAGAGCAGTAGCATGATGGTTACTAGGATCTGGGGAGTGGGGGAGGAGGTGGGGAAATGTTGATCAAAGGGTACATGTCTTCAGTTATAAGATGAATACATTCTAGAGATATAATATACATCATAGTGACTATTCTATATAATAAAAGGCTAATATGCAAATTGTCCCCTCGGAAGTTCGACCTACCAGGAATTCAACCACTCACTATGATGTGCACTGACCACCAGGGGCTGGCGTGGAATGAAGGAAAGCCCTGGCCAGCAGGTGGCAGCTGGGGGAAGGAAGGCCCTGATTGGCCCTGATCCCCAGCCAGGCCTAGGGACCCTACCTGTGCATGAATTTCATGCACCAGGACTCTAGTAGTTAATAGCACTGTATTATACACTTGATATTTGCTAAGAGAAGAGATCTTAAGCATTCTCACCACACACACACACACACACACACACACACACACACACAACTATGTGAGATGATCCATATGTTAATTAACCTGATTGTGGTAATTATTTCACAAGGCATATGTATATCAAATCATGACATTGTACACTTTAAATGTATACAATTTTATTAGTCAATTATGTGCCAATAAAGCTAGAAAGATAATAAAATAAAGATAGAACATAATTCTGCATTCCTTAGCTGTGGATTGTGCATAGTGACTTTTGTCCAAAGACTGGAGTATGGAAAGGTAAAAAAAGAAGGGTAATTTTACAGTGAAGAGTCCTGACAAAGGTACCTCAAGCCAGATGATCAACATTAACATCAGCAATACCTCTGGTTTTCCTTCCTCAATACATATTAACCTAATTTAATTATGAGAAAAACATCATAAAAATCCCAAGAGAGGGACATTTACAAAATACCCCCAAATTTTAAAGGTTATCAAATGCAAGGAAAGCCTAAGAAACTGTCACAGCCAAGAGAAGCCAAAGAAGACATGGAGACTAAATATAATGTGATATCCAGGAAGGGATCCTAGAACAAAATAAGGAAAGCTAGATAAATCTAATTAAAAAAAATCTGAATAAAGTACAGACTTCAGTTAATAAGTACCAATTGGCTCATTAATTGTGACAAATGTACCATAATAATGTTATATGTTTATAAGGAACACTGAATGTGAATTACACACAAACTCGATACTATTTTTGCAGTGATTCTGTAGATCTGAAACTGTTTCATACTGTAATGGTTGATTCTTGTCATTGTACAGTTGTCAAAACCCACAGAATGTACAACACAAGGAGTGAACCCTAATGTAAACTCTATATTTTAGTTAATAGTGTCAGTATTGGCTCATCAATTCTAACAAAGGTGCTACACCAAATGCAAGATATTAATAATAGGGGAAAAGGGTGAGGGATAAGGGTTTCATAGGAACTCTGTATTTTTCACTTAATTTGTCTGTGTAAACCTAAAACTATATCTCAATATCTACTAATTTAAAAACACACACAAAAACCTGAAGAAAACCAATAAAATGTAAAAAGCCCCCAAAACTTGCAGCTAGGAGGATTTACTGCTGAAAACTGGAAATTGAAAATAATATTCCATTACATTTGTAATTATTATTATTCATCAATCAATGGATACTTAGGTTGTTTCTGTGTCTTGGCTATTGTAAATAATGCTGCTACAACAAACATGATGGTGCATATATCTTGTTGAGTTAGTGTTTTTATTTACTTTGGATAAATACCAGAAGTGGAATTGCTGGATCATATGGTAGTTCTACTTTAAAATTTTTAGAGATGAAAAAGGAACCTAGAAAGGACTTTAAAAACAGTTAGAGAAAAGTTTCAAGTTGCTTGAAGTTTCTTTGCACTAAAAGTAAGTTCAACCATGAGGTTCTATGTGGCAAAACAGAGCATATCATGAGGACAGAAGAAAGTTACCTATGGTCACCTGGGATGCTGTACAGGTTATTTCTACTCCCCAAATCTGTTCTTAAGTGACGTGGTGTTCTGCTGATTCATACCTTTGCAACACCACACAAAGGAGGTTACCCACATTTCCGTCCAAACACATATCACCTGGGATTTTAAGTCCATTAAGCTCTTCCAAATGATTGGTAATGGGAGGCCTCCACAGCTTTGTTAGCAGAGGCAAATATTTGACTTCATAAAGGAGTGATGTCCTGTTGATTTCAAATAAGAGACCTTGAGTCACAGGGCCAGCTGGTGATGCCCCACAGGAAGTCAGGTAACACCACTCTAACAATTGGGATAAAAAGGACAACTGTCTCCTTTATTTTCTTCTCATTAGAGGTCCTAATGGCTCATTCTAGGTACTTATTTCTTTTCTTTTTTTATTTCATTGAGATATAATTGACATATAACAGTATAATAGTTGTATGTATACAACATAATGATTCAATTTTTGTATATGTTGTGAAATGATTATCAAAATAAGCCTAGTTAATATCCATCACCACACAGTTATAATTTTTTTCTACTCTCTACTCTCTTAGAAAGTTTTAAATATACAATATAGTATTATTAACTATTCTCATCATGCTGTACATTACATCCACAGGACTTAAATTTATTTTATAACTGGAAGTTTGTATCTTTTGATCACTTTCACCCATTTTTTATCATTTCACCCCTCCACCTCTGACAACTACAAATTTGTTCTCTGTGTCTGTGAATTTGTCTGTTTTTTAGATTGCACATATAAATGAGATCATACTGTATTTGTCTTTCTGTCTATTTTACTTAGCATTAACGCCTTCAAAGTTCATTCACGTTATTGCAAATGGCACAATTTCACTCCTTTTTATGGCTGAATAATATTCCATTATATATATATTTCATCCATCAATGGATGCTTAGGTTGTTTCTATGTCTTGGCTATTGTGAATAATGCTGCTGTAGTAAACATGATGGCGCATATATCTTTTTGAGTTAGTGTTTTTATTTACTTTGGATAAATACCCAGAAGTGGAATTGCTGGGTCATATTGTAGTTCTATTTTTAATTTTTTAGGGAACCTCCATACTGTTTTCCATAGTGACTACCAACTTTCAATCCCACTGACAGTGCACAAGTGTTTCCTTTTCTTCACATCCTCTCCAATCTTATCACTTGCATTTCTCTGATAATTAATGTTAGGTACCTATTTCTACATACCAAACTACCCCACACTTAGTGGTAAAAGCAAACAGTTTATTTTGCTTAGGATTTTGAGTGTCAGAGATTCAGGAAAGGTTTAACTGGGTGGTTGTTCTCTGATTCATGTGGCATCACCTGGGATAGCCGGGGCTGGAAGATCTATGCCTGAGATGCCTTCTTCACCCACATGTCGGGTGTCTTGGGGCACCTTGCCTCCTTCTCGTCCCACGTGGTGTCTCACCCTCCAGGGTCTCTTCATGTGGCTTGGGCTTCTTACAGATAGTGGTCTCAGGGCAGTCATACTTCTCCTTCTCCCTTAGATTTGGCTTTCCTTGGGATAAGTAGTCTTAGAGTGAGTGTTCCATGAGACAGAAAGTGGAAGCTGCCCGTCTCTTATGAGCCAGGCCTGGAGACATCTTGCGTCGCTTCTGTCATAGTCTATTAGTCAAAGCAGTCTCAGCCTGTCCACATAGGGGGTGGGGGCATAGACCCACCTCTTCCTGGGAGAAATGTCAGAGAAGGAGTTATCATTAACCTGCCACCTACACCAGTACCCTAGATAGCTGAAAAGAAGGTCTAAGTTGGCATGTACCTAGTATAAACCAATATAAATAGCAAAAACCAAACTTCTAGGGAGATAAAATTTTTCTTTAGGAACATCCTGTCAAGTAGTCAATGAAGTGTGGACAAAAATGAGTAACAGTGAAAATTAACTAAAAGGATGATGGGGAAAAATTGTTGCTGCCCCATATGAGACCCCTACCTTATTTTTGTTTTGTGTTTTGCTGTATCTATACCTCACTTAGTGGCAAGCAATTAAAATGCCTTCTTGATAACAACTCTGCAGAGTAAGCTGCCTTGTTTTTAGATTTGTGACCATACCTATGTCAAAGTGTGGAATGTTCTAGAAACTTTCTTCCACCTCTAGAGGATTTCAGGGATTTGAGCAATGTATATACCATCCCCTTCCTTTACACTTGAGAGAACTATGGCCAGAGCAGTAAGTTGTCCTGTCCAGGGTCCCATGGTGATTTAGTGCATCATCCAGAACCAGGGTCAGACAGCCAGTCAGTGCTCTGCTCTCATCTCAGGCACTGGGAGGAAAAACAGGACCAGTTCCACTTACAGGCATGTGGAAGAGCTTCGCATCCTCTCTCCTCTAAAGCTACCATTGATGCCTGAAATTCTTCCCATTGAGACTCACTTGATATTACTCCTGGTAAAGAGCAATTACATTGAGTGAATGACACTGAGGGAAATGGGAAAATTTAAATCACAAAATTACTAAGGTTTGGTGTAGACCTGTTTCTTAGTCAAGTTTTCCATCCTTTGTGGAATAGCCCAGAACAATGTGAAGAATGTGAAAGATGCCCTGGCCACTTTGTCTCAGTGGATAGAGTGTTGACCTATAGACTGGAGGGTTCTGGATTCTATTCTGGTCAAGGGCACATCCCTTGGTTGCAGGTTCGATCCCCAGCACTGGTCGGGGCACGGGCAGGAGGCAACCAATCAATGTGGCTTTCCCACACTGACGTTTCTCTCTCGGTGTCTCTTCCTCTCCCTTCTACCCTCTCTAAAAATCAATGTGAAAATATCCTTGGGTGAGGATTAATAAAACAAAACAAAAGAGAATGTGAAAGATGCTCAGATAACAGGGCATGTAAAAAGGAGGACATTTGCTGAAGAACAGGACAAATTATTCTGCCCTTTTTTGGCTTTCCATGGGACTGAGAGCCATCCTTAAAATGACATATCCCTTGAAGAAATGAGAAAGAAGCACTCATCACTTTGGTTTCAGCTCAGAGCCCTGGAAGTGCAGGTGGACACAAAGATGTGAGTTAGGAAAACCAAGAGAGAGAAACAAGATTAGAAACTGTTAGTTGTCAAATAAAATTTAAAAGTAATTCAAGCCTCAGTGCAGTATAACTTTATTGTATATGTTATGAAAAATGTGATTTTTAAATGTGTGATTTAAAAAATTAGCAGAGTCTTGTCTATTTTTTTTGCCTGTACAGAAAAGCTGCAAGCTACAGATGTTCCCCATAGAAAGATGTCAGACCTGAAGCGACAGTGCTGGCAATCAAAGACATTATACCTTAGAGAATTCAAAATGCAAAAAATCGCCATCCATCAGCAGTGAATTCTCCCTGATTGCTGCGCGTAGCCTACTCCCTCCCAAACTGCCCAATCTTAGAGATGGGACATTGTCATAGGTGACCTAGTTTCCTGGGAGCCCAGTGCTGGCCCAGGCGCACAGTTAAAGGAAGTCAGGTGATACAGTTCACACAGATATACAATAAATTAGTTTCCATGACCCCCGACCCTCTTTTATGAAGTATCAGCGCAGCCTCATTAACAGGAGTCCTAGTTTGAGCTTTGCCAAGTTACTGGGCCATGGAGGTAACACATCCCTTGCCTCTTGGTGTCTCGGTTGTGGGTACCATTTAGATGACGCTACTTGCCTACTTGACTGCAACATAAAGACATCTGGGAACAAATATCCATAATGATGTCCAGAAATCTCCTGGGCCAAAGGATTTGAGAACTGTGGAACCAAAGACGACTAGAAATATATTGACCCAAATGCCATGTTTAATATATGCAATTTAACATACATCTTCAATATCCCAGTCAAGCTCTGGATTCACAAAGATAAATAAAATACAGCCCAATGAAT
Organism: Myotis lucifugus; assembly: GCF_000147115.1. Taxonomy (NCBI): domain Eukaryota; kingdom Metazoa; phylum Chordata; class Mammalia; order Chiroptera; family Vespertilionidae; genus Myotis; species Myotis lucifugus. Next base: position 7,013,266 of record NW_005871090.1, on the reverse strand, counting down.
GCCCTTAAGACAGTTCTAGTTTATTGGAAGAGAGAGACAAGTAAACAGATAATTCAGATCCCATGTGATCATCTTTATACTAAAATGCACCTAAGAGGGCCCAGCTGGCATGGCTCAGTGGTTGAGCATCAACCTATGAACCAGGAGGTCATGGTTCAACTCCTGCCGGAGCTCATGCCCGGGTTGTGGGTTCAATTCCCAATGTGGGGCGTGCAGGAAGCAGCAGATCAATTATTCTCTCTCATCATCGATGTTTCTGTCTCTCTCTTTCCCGTCCCCCTTCCTCTCTGAAATTTGATGAAAATATGTTAAAAAATAAAATGTACCTAAGAGGGATGGAACTGGGTGAGTGCAGCTAATCAAAGAGACTTTTTGCAGAGGTGTCATTGGTTGGTTTTAAAGAACTAGTGGGAGTGAGCCAGGGAGATGGGATGAAAGGTTGTCAAGGGTAGTTTTGGCAAAGGGAATGCACCAGCACATGGCACACACATGAAACTGCCAGTAAGGGGACAGGCTGTCCCAGAGGATTGTCTGTGGATGGACCTGAAGGGTAAGCCAGAAAGGTAAACATTGCTGAAAAGTGCAAGCCATTGGTAAGAAGTTGGGCTTTACTCTGAAAGACAGAAGTAAATCCCAAGGAGTTTAGTTCACAAAGGCAAATATCAGCCAATTGAGGAAAAGGCTATGGATCTAAGACTTTAATGAAAGTAAAATTGTATTAAGTGAGAAAAGACATTGTAGGGGACACCCCTGGAATACACGCTTCTTTTTCCCTCTTGGAAAATCTATGGAGCCTGTAGAAAGTGGCTTTATTTTTACATGACCTTCTAATTCCTCATCCCTCTCACAGGCTTCATTCACGCAAACATCCTGTATTTGCTTGGATATTTGCTCTTTTTTTCTGCTTACCTAATCAATTCCCCCCCCCACTTTTTCCATTATGCATTTCCACAGCTAGCAATACCCATTTTGCACTTTTAAGTGGGCAGCCTTACTTTTTATACCAAGAACTTTAAAAATATGAATGACATATTGCTACTCTGGGATATCTAAAGAGACAGACTTCTTTCTCTTTGATCATCTTTTCTTATAATACTTTAAATGCATTTTTCTTTCAATATGAAACAAAGAAATTCTGATTTTTTCTAACAATGACCCAGATGTATTTGCTCATCATACCCTACAGACTAATTTTGACTCTTTTAAAGAACTGATTTCAGTTATAACCACAGCATGATTTGGAAAAGACTTAATCTATCACTTTGGATTCTTTGGCTTCCAGCTCCCAAGTGGATTTTTGTCAGCTCTGTTAGGCAAAACAGGGAAGAAAGGGGTGGGCAGTGGATCTGCAGGGGCAAAGGGAAGACACAGAGCACACCACTTGAAGAATATCATGACACTAACTTGCAACAAAGGAGGCATCAACTAAAACTGTCAAATGGCAGCTCCACTTGACCCCTTCCAAAGATCAGAGTTCAACATACTTTAACACAAAGGTTGTTTACACAACAGAATAACAAAACAAATACTTAGACTCACAAAAGGGAAGAGGAGGCGAGTATGTTAACCATGAGAGCTAATTTAGTTCTAATAGCTAACATTTGGCTCTGGGTTCTCTGGAAGGCAGAAAAACAATGAAAACACAGAAAGTTTACCAAAAAAGAAGTATATAATATTTTAATAGAAGTGAGTTTGTCTTGGCATTAAATTCTAAAAGATATTTTTCTTGTGAAATTTTTATAAGATTTCCTGAGACCAGTTTCCAAAACAAAAAAAACAAAAAAGAGGTTCCATGTAACTCTTAGATAGACCTTGGGTCTGCTGGGAGCCTAAAATGAAAATCCAACACAATAAAGATGATCCTTCAGGGAACTGAGCAGAAGTAGTTCAAAAATTGGACCTGACAGTTATCAAATTTAATATACAAGACACAACTTAGACAGCCTGGAGGGTGTTGGGACTTTATCCCTTAAACTTCCTTCCATAAATGTCACTTTTCTCAGAGACTTTTCAATAAGAGATGCCTAGTGGGAGGTTCAAGGCTTTATTTTTTTTGACAGGATGTTTATATACTGATGTTCAGATTCAAGGTAGGTCCACATGTTATAATAGTAAATAAAATAATAAAGCAGTTTAGCTCACAACCTCTTGAACTGTTCAGTTTTGGCTGATTGGGCATGAAAGAGTAGTTGCCAACCAGATCCATGTGTCAAAATAATTAACACAAACTTTTATTTCTGGTAGAAAATGATTATTATGCTAGTCAAGATGTACAGCATTCTAGATTCAGTTATCATCAATTGAACTCAAAATATACCAAGAAGTTGAAAGTAGTTTTCTCAGAACTTCCTTCTGCTTCCTAAAAGCCAAATGATTATACAAACAGTTCAGATAATTGAGGTGTTTGAGAAAGAAAATGTTTCTTTTTTTCATTTACATAAACTTTTTTCCTACTCTCTTCCAGCTTTTTTTCTATATCAAAAATATTATCTTTTATTAAAGGTATATTAAAATAAAAGAATGACTTCAAAAAGAACAGCATATGCCCTGACTGGTTTGGCTCAGTGGATAGAGCATCGGCCTGCGGACTCAAGGGTCCCGGGTTCGATTCCAGTCAAGGGCATATACCTTGGATGCGGGCACATCCCCAGTAAGGGGTGTGCAGGAGGCAGCTGATCAATGGTTCTCTCTCATCGATGTTTCTAACTTTCTATTCCTCTTCCTTCCTCTCTGTAAAAAAACAATAAAATATATATTTTTAAAAAAGAACAGCATAAATTAAACAAATTTCCAAAATTTTAGCTTTTTTTTGCTTATTTACTTCCCATCTCTACTACCTGTCAAGTGGAACTTTATAATAGTGGGCACTGTCTCTGGATACATTTCAGTGGCAATATTCACTCTTGTTGCGTTAGAGGACCTTGGCAAGAAGATAGCTGCCAGCGTGACTTTTAAAGGCACAACTCATTATCATTTTTGATTTGCATCTCTAGGAGGAGGAGTGACTTTGATCATTTTTTCATATGCCTCTTGGCCATCTGTTTGCCCACTTTCAAGAAGTGTCTGTTTAGGTCCTTTGGCCATTTTGTAATTGGATTGTTTATCTTCCTTCTGCTAAGTTGTATGAGTTCCCTATACATTTTGGAGATTAGCCCCTTACTCGATGTATCATTGGCAAATAAGTTCTCCCACGCAGTGGGCTTTCTTGTTGTTTTGTTGATGGTTTCTTTTGCTGTGCAGAAGCTTTTTATTTTGATGTAGTCCCATTTGTTTATTTTCTCCTTAGTTTCCATTGTCCTAGGAGATGTATCGGTAAAGATATTGCTATGAGAGATGTCTGATATTGTGCTGCTTATGGATTGTTCTAAGATTTTTATGGTTTCCTGTCTTACATTTATGTCTTTTGAGTGTACCACCTCATACTTGTCAGAATGCCTAGCATCAATAAATCAACACTGCTTGTGGGAATGCAGACTGGTATAGCCTCTGTGGAAAACAGTATGGAGTTTCCTAAAAAAATTAAAAATGGAACTCCTATTTGACCCAGTATTCCCACTTCTAGGAATATATCCCAAGAAGTCAGAAACATCAATCAGAAAGGATATATGCATCACTATGTTCATAGCAACACAATTCATAACAGCTAAGATTTGGAAACAGCCTACGTGCCCATTAGCAGATGAGTGGATTAAAAACTGTGGTACATCTACACAATGGAATATTACGCAGCTATAAAAATAGAAAGAACTCTTCCATTTGTAACAGCATGGATGGACCTGGAGAGCATTATGCTAAGTGAAATAAGCCAATCTGAGAAAGATAAGTATCACATGATCTCACTCATTTGTGGAATATAATGAACAACATAAACTGATGAACAAAAATAGATCCAGAATCATAGAAATAGATCCAGACTATCAAACTTCAGAGGGAAAGCAGGGGAAAGTGGGGGTGGGTGAGAGATCAACCAATGAACTTGTATGCATATATGCATTACCCATGGATACAGACAATACTGAGCTGGGGGCAGGGGTGGGCTGGGAGAGATTAATGGGGGGAAAAGAGGACATATGTAATACTTTCAACAATAAAGAATTAAAGAAAATAAAGGCACAAGTATGCTTGGCATGATTGGTTGTGATGTGTCTGGGATACTGGAATCACTTGAATGATTCCAAGTGGGTGAATGAAGCATATTTGTCAGTATTTGTAGAAAGGTTGCTCCTAAGGAACTGGAGAGTCATGTAACAGTGGCATCAGGGAATGGATGGACCCCGGAGTGATCTAATCCCTTGAATCTTGATTTTTTAAATAGGTCCATGCTTTTTATGCTTGTGTTAATAACACTATTTTTTTTAACACCTCCAGGTCCCTCAAGCACTGTCCTCATGACTTTACCTGTGCTCTCTTATGTAATTATTACAGCTGATGCTCTGGTACCCTGCAACCATCATCCCTTATGTACCATCATCTTCCTTACACAATCACCTGAATCTCTCTATCTGGGTTATTATTTTAATTCAGGAGGCCTTGAGCATGTTAAATTTGTGCACTGGGGAATCCAGATGTGCTAGGTAGTTTCAACTCATGATATCAGCCCCCAGACAATGATAAACAGGACTTAGTAAACTAATATCCTATCTTACTTGCCCTTCAGGTGAGACTCTGCTGTCTCCTGGAAGTCCCAGCAGGATTTAGGTCCCAGTTGCCCCCAATATATCCTGTGCACTAATGGCTCTGTATTCACTTCCTTCCCTTCCCATCTCACTTCCCACCCCTAACAGTTTCCTAGGACCTCCCTACAGGTAACTCTTCTCTCAGGATATAATAAGACAGAAATAATAAGATAAGTGATTTTTCTCTACCCTCTCTTATAATTCACTGATCTGATTCTCAGCTTCCCCTAATGTGCTGTGTTTTCTTCCCAATGTGTTCTTTATTAGTGCTATGTCATTCTCCATAGTTCCTATATCTTTTCTCACGCTGTTGAGCATCCTTGCCATCATTATTCCGAACTCTATATCTAATAACTTTATTATCTCCATTTTATTTAACTCTTCTTCTGAAGAATTCTATTGTTCTTTCATTTGGGGCTTGTTTTTTGGTCTCGCCATTTTGGCTGCCTGTTTGGGTTTTTGTCTGTGTATTAGGTATATCTGCTATGACTCCCAACCTCTAGTGCAGGACAATGTCAGACACTGTGTGCATCTGTATTGGGTTTATACTTAGGAGTAAGGCGTAGGATGTTGGTTGCACTTTAGTGTAGCCCATCAAACAGTAATTCAAAGTGGTCGTAGTGCCTTAGAGAGTATCAAAACTGATCACAGCATGTTACAAATTGAAAATAATGAGGCTCAGTTATGTTAACTAATTATCCAAAGTTTTAAAGACAATTAGTGGCAGAGCAGGAATGAACATATGTTTTTAAACGGCACAACACTCTGCTTAACAGCACTAATGTCCCCTAGTATTTTCCTTGAATTTCACGTTTCACGTAAAACACAATTAGCAGATCTGTTTATTAGCTCAGATGCCAATATGCTGACATTTCTTTTCCACATTCACAATGTTGGCTCCCTGATGGGTTTGAGGAGAATGCCAAAGTGGGGGATCACAATCCAACTCTAGCATCTTAAATATGAGACAAAGCACCAAGATGGAAAGTGTTTTTATTTTTTTAAATTAAATTTATTGGGGTGATATTGGTTAATAAAATGATAGGTTTCAAGTGTACAATTCTATGATATATCCTCTGTATATTGCATTGTGTGCCCACCACCCAAGTCAAATCTTCCATCATGTTTTTGACCCCCTTTACAGTTTACAAGCTCCCCACTTTCCTTTCCTCTGGAAACCGCTATACTGTTGTCTGTGTCTATGAGTTTTTTTTTGTTTTTCTTATTTGTTGTCTTTCTTGATGCTGCTGTAAGGAGGTAAAGTCTTAAATTATCTCACCGGTTACCATCATGGTTTTAGTTAGGTACAGAACTAACTTTCTTTAGGACCTTTTGTTTGTTGTAGCTTGACAACAAAAGGCGTTTTAAAAATGCTCTTTGGGATAAGATAGGGAAGGAGTTTTCAATTATTACTCTTCTGTTATGGCTCTTCAGAAGAGAGGAGGGCGGGGGTAAGCAGAGGGCCCAGCCTCATAACTGAAGATGACAAAGGCGACCAAGGAAGACTCAGGGGGGTAAGGTTATCAGAAAGACTGCAGAGTAGGAATATCTGTCATGTGTTTCTACACTGTTACATGACGCATGTTGATCTTTCTCTCCCCAAATTCTTGATCAGAGTAGGTATGTAATGTTGATGTTGAGAAGGAGATTGGCTTTCACTTTTGGATTGAAAGGATTTAGAAGAGACAACACATACTGAAAAATGAACCCTAGTCAGAGGTACCATGGGAACATTTGTTCCACCCCAGAAATTTACAGAAATTTTGGAATTCTACAGCATGTGAGAAAAGGGGAGTGAGGTAATTGTGCAGAGGTCTCAGGAAGTCAGGAACCTCCCATACACAAGTTCCATTATATGGATCCTTGAGTTGGTTTAGTACCAGGATTTTCTGACAGTCTAGTGATCCTTTCTGCAAATTAAACATGCCTGAAAATGCCAAATATGGCCCACAAAATGGATGAAACCTTTGGAAAAATTATCTTTGCTGCTGTTCTAGCCTGAGACGTGCACAATATCAACATACTTTTTGATCAAGAACTTGTCTGAATTCAGATGGGATACTGGCAATCAGTGATCAGCACTGTAGCTAGTACTTTGGGGTTTTACTGCTGCTTAGAGTTTTTCTCTCTTTGTCCTAAATCACTCCTTGGCTTTTGAACTTTTCCTCTACTGTCCCCAGGGGAAACTTTCATCCATAATACTGGTGCCTCTTTGGATGCCACTGGAATTCTACATCTCATTAAATGTTCCCCTCCTGCCCCCAGGACAAGCTAATCCTGAGAGCAACTTTGTTTGGTGACCTGGAAGTTTAAAGGCTTGTATCTGCTTCCTGATTTGATTGCTTTCTCTATCTCCTGGGGATTCAAATCAAACTGTCATTCCTGGGAGCAAGTGTCTAGTTCTGAACATGATACCTTTTCCAACGGCCTAAGGGAGGAAATTACATATCATCTGTCCCGTTCACTAGATGAGTAAAGGAAATTGAAGAAGCCTTTGCCTCGTTTGGATTGATAAGGGGCATGTAGGCATTATTTATCACCAAACTCCGTAGATGTGGGATTTGGACAAGCTTTATAAGGAGAGGCTGCTCTGATCACCTGGGTGTGAATGAAATGTCATTGGTGTACCCTGAGAGCCACTATGGGATCATCTGACTTCCACAACAGAAAAAGAAAAGCCAAATAATAGTCTTGGGGCATAACCAGCACTTTACTTATATGAGGATAGAAGAAGGAAGCTAGTGACTTTTTTAAATTTTTCTTTTCATATATTTGTAGAAGGAAAGGTTCATGTTTGTTAACTCAGTCAAGAGGAGAGTATCAATGGCCCTGGGAGAGGAGTGTATATATTTCTTATGATAATTTAAGCAATACAACTGTGAATGTTATGACTGAACTCTAACGCATTTGAAGCATTCAATTAGTCTAAAATCTAAGTAAATCATGTTATGTGGGTCTGAAGGAGAGCTTTATTCTTCTGACAATGAGGGAAGTGGCACTGGGAGCAGTAGGACAGGTCATCTTAAAGGTAGAGGAGATCCTGCAAATTTGAATAAGGAATGGAGGTTGCATCTCTTTTAAAGTTTTCCTCCAAGGAAATACAATCCTTCAAGGCACCAGCATTAAGAAATTGCTTTAAAACATCCATTTTTATATTTTAGGGCAACACACCTTAGTAAACACTGATATAGATGAGGCTGCTTAAATGATTAGTCAAAGTCTGTTTACCCTTAGAGTGTTCAAGATCAGTAAGAGACTGATGGAAACCCATGGTCAAGCAAGGATTGCCTGGGCTTTGGTGCCAGACAAATGGGTTTTAGCCTTAGTGCAGGGGGCGATGGGGTCAGTTGGCACCAAACACCCCACTACAGAGACTTTGGCAGAGGTTGCTCTGGGGTCAAATTTTCCCTGTTTTCATGATGCCATCAGTGCAGTACTAAGGGTTCTAGAACACGGCATATCTTCAGGGATCATCACTTTTGCTTAATTTGATGGGGAAAGAAATGGGGTGTGGGAAGTTTAGTAATGTAGCATAAGTAATTTTATATATTTTTATATTATAGTAATAATAACTAACAAAAAAGAAATTGCTTTGAATAAGGATAAAATAAACCTTTTTTTACTTTAAAAATTATAGTTTAGAAAAGGACCAAGTCTTCTTCTTGAAGCACTTTGAGTTCATACATTCCATACATTTGATTTCCACTGAAGCTTGCAACTTGTGGAAACCTGAGGGTTTTTCTGGGCCACAGAGAACTCTGAGGATAGAATATGATTTTCTGTTTGAGGGCTTGTAAGCAAACCAAATCTAAGCTTTGAATGTTTCACTTACTACTGCTGCATAACAAGCTCACTAAAACTTAATGGCATAAAATAATCTTTTTATTATACTCACAGATTCTGTGGGTCAGTCATTTGGATGGGGCATAGTAGGAATGGCATGGGGTCTAGCTGATGAGATTCAAAGACAGTGATGAAGTGGCTGGCACTAGGATCATCTGGAGGCATCATCACTCACTTGCTGGTAGTTTTTGCTGGCAATTAGCTGGGATATTGTCTGGAACCTCTACACATGGACTCTCCACACAGTTACTCTGTGGGAGCCAGTTTGGTTTTCCTGAACAAAGATGAATTCCAAGACCCAATGCCCCAGCAGAACAAGACAGGAGTGCATAGCATTTAATGGTCTACCCTGGGAATTCTCATAGTATTATTTCTGCCATATTTTATTGGTCATGATAATGACAAAGTTCTATCCATGTTTAAGAGAAGGGGACCTGGACTCCAACACTCAATGGGAGGAGTGTTAAAGTCACATTGTAAGAAGACCATATGGGGTAGGAGCTATCATTGCAGCTATCTTTGAAAAATGTAATCTGCCACAGCCCATAATGCTTTTTAGAACAATGTGGGAGATAGAGGGATTGGTGATGGGTGGATGGATAAATAAAACATTCCAGCGGTGTACTGCAGAAACAGCTCTGGTTGAGGCAGATTAAAGTTATAGAATCAAAGTGTATGGCCAGTCTCTACCATGAACACATTTATAAATGTAAGTGGCTGGTCACAATCAGGATGATGTAGGAAAATTTGAGTAGCTCAATGAAAATTGATCTTCACTGCTGGGCAGAAAACTCAACAACATGTTCTTCTGCCTGTGAGTTGGCAATGTTCTCCTTCTTTTTATAGAAATGCAAAGATGGTTCCAAAAGTCTCAAGGTCAAAATATCTCAGTCCTCTTTTGCCTGTAGGTTAGTGATCTAGAGCAGGTCGATTAACTTGATTAACTCTTGAGATGCTAAACAAAGAGTACACAGATTCCTTTGGAAACACAACCCTGCATTATATTCCCCCTCCCGCACCCCATCCTCTCTGCAGATCATTGGTTAGAAGCTATCATATTTTTACAAGAACTAATTTGGGTCTGGTTCTCTAAGAATTCAACTCATGGTTGCATCCTGTGTAGGAACTACAAATGAACATCATCACCTTTGTAAAATAAAAGATCATTTAATTATTTTTATTAATATTATCTATAATTTCATATCTATATAACCTCTTTAGAGAGGGTTCAGAGTCAGATAATCTATTTCAGGCAGTAAAAAGGGGCCTGTTCAGTTAGTACTTAGTATTTCATAATCATTAGGAGGTGTAAAAGGTCTGCTTCTTAATAGTAATAAAAGTTTTCAAAGTGATAAAAGGCTGTTTTATGTTCCAGGGTCTCTCTTTTAAAAGTACTTCACTTCTGGGATATTCATGGTAACGCCTTCACTTCCCAGTGTATTTGGGAACCTGCTTAGCATGATCTCATGGCTGGATATTCTCTGCTTTACCAAGTACCACAAACTTGGCTCTTGTCAGTTGAGTACAGATCCTATGTCACAATTATGCATAAAAATATTGAGTCTGGACTTCTAATTTCCTGTTAACTCTCAAACAAAACAGATATACACGTACTGAAATGAATCGAGGCCTGGCAATCATATTTGTGTTCTGAGAAAAACTGTGATGAGTTACCAACCAAGAGACTCTTAAAGATCTAACACAACCTTAAATTTTTTAAATATGCCTAAAAACACAGAAATGGTGGTGCTGTGAATGTAGAAAATGAATGATAGCTAGCAGATACACAATGCCACAAAACCAAGGCTCAATGCTTTTATATGCCTCCAATTGGAGAAGCTTAAGAATGAAACACATGACATAGTTGACCTGAGTGTTGCCAGGAAAGGGGCATAGAAGCGCCATGCACGACTGGTTCAATGTGAATCCCTTCCTTTCTCCAGGTGCTTTTACAACAAAGGAATTAGGGGTAGGTGGAGAAAGAAAGGAAGATTTTGACTGAGATAGAATAGTTTTAGAGGTCCTAGCATTGAGCCAGTCAAATGACAAATGTTTGTATTCTTGGAAAGTATCTCTTTATTTCTTTAAAGCTTTGGATGTTCTTCAAGAGGTTGTTCACAACCTGATTTATTATATTCTCTTTCTGAAAAGTGGATTTATAAAGCAAAACTGGTTTTACACAGACACATGCATACATCACACATATCTCTTAAACATTTCTGGGACAGTTGTCCTTTCAGTAGGAATACAAAGGGCAACACCAGAAAAAGAAAAGAAAGGAAACAAGTAGGATCAACTCACAACCTCAGCCTGTGCTGGTTGAGATAGCTTCTCTCTCTGCTCTCAAGTTCAGGAGTTAGTAGCAATGGTTTATGACAACATCATCCCGCCTGCAAGCAGAATGCATCAAGCTTTCCAGGTGCATAGAAACCTAGGATTTTATAGCAAACACAACTCACCTACTCCAGTAGTGTGAGAATCCAAAGAGATACTCCCTGCCACTGTGAATACATCCAATCTGTGGGCTAAAAAGATTCTAAGGAGCCTGTGGCCAGGAGCTTCTATTTTGGACATTTGAATACATGAGTCAGGTCACCCATCTTTTTTGTAAATTAAGTGCACTTCAAAAGATAACTTTGATTCATATAAGATTAGTTCTATGTCAAACTGGCTAAATAAATAAGACTAGTTATATGACAAATAAGATAAAGGAATATTTATTCCCTTAAAATAGTTCCTAGAACAGCTTACCCTTACTCCTATGTTAGATTCTGGAAGGTTGTATAGTCTATTAATTTTCAAAACTGAACAGGCTTTAATGACTTCCACATCTATATCTTCAGCTTCAAATTAACCTACAAACTTATTGGCAAATAGAGATAGTAATATCTCATCATGTAGTTGAGAGAATTATATGAAATTACATTTGTAAATGATCATTACAAATTGATCATCATTGATCATCAAAACTTGACTATGAGGCAGTTCCAATATTAAAACGTTGCAGTCAATCTTCATTTGTGGAGAATATAGAAGAATCGATAACTTTTTGCTCCACAAAGTGGCAAGACAAAGCTCAAAAATATTCCAATGTGATTTCACATGCTATTAGTTCTAAATTTCTAATCACGGTTTGGTTTTTCTAGTGACCAACCCCATCCAGAGCCCACCAAGTGTTGCTCCTAGCAGTCAGAAAATTCCAAGGGACTTAAGAGCTCTATGTCAGAAACCAGGGTTAAAGACCAAATACTAGAACAAAAAATGCTCCTAGTATTTTTAAAAACTTAGGAAATAACAAAGATTTTAGGAACTTTATGCCAGGAACCAAATTATATGTGTGTGTGTGTGTATATGTGTATGTGTATGTGTATGTGTGTGTGTGTGTGTGTGTGTGTGTGTGTGTGTATGTGCATAATTTCACAGCAACAAGGTGTTTTCATAGAAATTATTATAACTTTGTTAACCTTTAATGATAAAACAAAACAGACTTTATTCAACTATTAATGAAATCTATTTGGATACTTCAGAAGATGCTCTCAACCTTGAAACCCATTGATTTAGAATCTCAGCAGCTCTACAATGCTCATGCTTGCCCAACTCTCTCTGCCCTTGAGAAGTCTCACATCTTTACATACTCCAGCTCCCTGCACTCTCCTGCCACCCTAAAAGTAGGGCAGCTAATTATACCATAAAATATGACCTTCCCTGTCTATATGCTAAAGGATTCTAGATTTGCATAATGCAAGGAGAGAGAGACTCAGACTCAGAATTTAGTCCTTCCATTGTACTGGTGAGTACCTTAGAATTATATATAGCATCACTGTTTAATAAAACTAGAAAAAGACTTAGAAATCATTTTCTTCATTCAATCTCTCACTCCAAAAATGAAGAAGCTACACCACCAGAAGATGACAAGATAAATCAAATGTCTAGTTAGTGGTAAGTCAGGGACTGGAACCCACGCTACTTTATACTATGGAACACTGTTGTCTATATCCTTACATTTTTATACACAAAACATTGTTTTACTTAAGAATTAGGAAGATTGATTGAAACTTTCTTTACTGTTTCTAGGTAGGTGCAAGAGGTAGCCATAATGTTCTTTGCTACTTTCTTTTCATAGTGCACAGTCTAAGCACTTATGTGGCTCACTGATAAATTTCTCTAAAACATACAGAAAATTGGATAAGCCCTGATCAGAAAACAGTGATCTTTTTTTTTCTAATTTAATTCTTACAACATTTTTTTTCTACTAAAAAGCCTGCTGCTATTAGGAAAATGCCCAAGTTAGACACCAGTGTCTGAGAGTTTGATAAAATCTTAAAGGTTAAGCCCTGGCCCATGTTTCCAAGTGGTTAGAGCATCACCATTCTCCAAAGGGTCATGCATTCAATTCCCAGTCAAGGGCATGTACCTGGATTGCAGGTTTGATTCCCCCACCCCATTTGGAGTGCATGTGGGAGGCAACTGATAGATAAGTCTCTCACATCAATGTCTCTCTCTCTCTCTCTCTCTCTCTCTCTCTCTCTCTCTCTCTCTCTCTCCCTCTTCCTCCTCTCTCTTCTCCTTCTCTCCCTTTCACTCTCTCTAAAAATCAATGAAAAAAATCCTCCTGTGAGGATTAACAACAACAAAAAAAACCTAAAAGGTTAATATTCTATTCATCATTTAGAACTTCCTTCTAGTAGGAAATACATGGAGACAGTAAGAAATGAAAAATAATCTCAAAGAAAAAGAAATATTGCAATTAATGTGATCTGAAACCAAAATAAGAAAATCTACTTTGAATAAGCACCATAAGATATGGGAAATATTTCTTTGGCTAAAGACAGAATGTTTTGCATCTGATTTCTCTGACAATGAAGTTTTCAAGTTTAAAAATGCTAAGGGTTAAGAGATAAAAATTGCTTCTCAGAACCTTATGTTTATGCATGTCTTAAGGTATTTTTAGGATTCTGAAGGTAGACAAAAATTGTGAGGAACAAATTTAGATGTTTTGTTTCACACAAAGAATAAAGTGATTAGAACTGGAATAATTAGTATGGAGGTGGAAGAGGGGCTACTTATCAAGCTAGAGAAGTTTTTTGATAGATTTTACTATAATCTATTAGCTTTAGAAAAATGATGGATATGCTAGCAGTACTGAGGTGTAAAACAAGACACGCGGACCATAGTTGGAATGCATTAGGGTAAAACTGGTTCAAAGAAGTCTGCCTCCGACATGTGGAACAGACACCAAAAATGCCATCAGAATAGTCACTGCTTCCATTGCACTTGAGAAAGAAAAATCCCTCTAAAAGGAATCACATGTACTGTCTCTCTAAATGTGTACATTCGAAGGAAGCCCTATATATACAAGCAAAGAGAATGCAAACTGTTGAGTACACTGCATTGGGTTTAAACAAACTATTCTATTTCCCCCCACCCCCACCCCCACCCCTTGGCAGCTTTGTTGGATGGTTCCATTCAGATAAGTGCCTCTTTCCCTGCTGCATGTGCCTATATAGAGAACATTCATGGTTCTAAGGAATCAGCTTGACTCGGTCTGTGATATCTTTACAATACATGGCACCACACAGTCTCAGAGAAGTGGGTACTTACTGTAAGTTCTGCCAAATGAGCACAAATCTGTGAATGGCTTCAAATTGCTATAGTTGGTTCAATGTTGTAAGGCAGGATTCGGTACATTTTTCTACCTGCAGATTATCAGTAGGGATCAAGGAAGACCTGTTTTATGCTGTTTCATGTTGGAGCAGATTGTTTTATTAAAAGACATTAGACTAATTAAGAGATCAAAGGATGATAAAACCACAAAACAATAGAATATTCTAGGTATAGGATCCTCTATGGCTATCAATTTTACAAAATAGTTAAAGTAGAAAAACATTGCATAGCAGGTGCCTCCAAAGCTCAGACTGGTACCACAGCATTGGTAGAAGGTTGATTTTCAATTTTCTTTCCTCTATCTGATGTTACCCATGCAGGTGTTTACGTTTCAACATTGATCGCTGCCCTCATAAACACATTTGAAACAGACAAGTTTTGCAAGAAATGCATAATCAACACAAATACTGTGTCACCCTTAGATGCCTCTTGGAATCATTTCAGTGCTCATTTCTGCCAATCAGATTTCTTTCCTCCAAGAACAAACCAGGTCCCCCAGGAAACTCTCTGCTGTGAGCTCTCAGCACCTCCAGCTTTCCCCTTCATAAACTGACTGTTCAAAGGGGCTACTGTTCCATGTGACATTTTGCATTTTTGTCTTGCAGAGCTATGTCCCTATGTCCCTGTCTCATCTACCAAGCTAAATACTAAGTCAAGTCCCCGACCTAAGACTAGCAGTTATTTTTTCCCATCTTTCGGCCACTTTTTAGACACACACTTAGTGAATTTACATATTTTAAAAACATACCAACAAAAAGCTAAACATGCAGGAAACTTTCAATACTTGCATAACCTTGGTCCTACCCACAGTTCAGTGAGTCCACAGGAGAAAAACACCCTAAATCAACACAATTCACTGGGTTCGCACAGCAGGAAAACCTGTTCATCCTCTATGATTTCTTCAAAAGAACTTGCTGAAGATAGGTGTTACGTGAATCTAAGAGATTTCTGGTATTACAATGTGGCCTAATGTAATGCTTAACAGTTAAGTACCTTTCTTGATTCCAAAGAATTCTTCAGAGAGAAATGGAATAATAAGGTACATTAACACTTTCCACAATGCGTAATCCTTTTCAGGAAGCGCTGATGCCCTAAAGGACC
The DNA here is from genome assembly GCF_000147115.1 of Myotis lucifugus. NCBI lineage: Eukaryota > Metazoa > Chordata > Mammalia > Chiroptera > Vespertilionidae > Myotis > Myotis lucifugus. The sequence continues at coordinate 6,997,982 of NW_005871090.1, read as the reverse complement.
CAGAGCTGAGAAAAATAATTTGCTCTTCAGTCTCCTGTGCCTCTTCTCCAAGCAGGAAGGCAATTTCTCTTAGCAAGGTTTGCATTTTACTGACTGTTTTTCATTTCCAAGATGTTATTAGTGTATTAATCTTCTGCTTGCAAATGAATGTGCAATATTTACAGGGGTTTAATTTTGTTGTTGCTCTTTAAATAATGCATGCTCTTACTTCACACAGCCTAAGATTAAAGGGAACTACTTAGTTCTAACTGGAAAAAATGGTAAGTCCTAAATTAATACAATCCACACCAGTTTTCTTAGCATCGGGTTTAACCAGTTGCTATTTACCTGGAAGTTTGGGTCCTAGACATCAGTGGGTACAAAAGAGATTGAGAAGCTTATAACTCCCTAGGACAGGATAAGTTCCTAGATTGGAAATTGAACAGGGAGGCTATTCATTTACTTATTCAATCATGTAAATTGTATTTATTGGTTGTCTACCATGTGCCAGACACAGTGGTATAACCATAGACATAAAGTCAAGTACACAGACCTAGTTCTTGCCTTCAGGTAGTTTACATTCTAACTAGAAAGAAATAATTAATTCATAACCCTATGCATAAATATATAATCACTAGTAGCCCTGCACACGAATCCATGCGCCAGTAGCTCTCTGCTGCCCTCCTGTAGCTCTCCGCCCACTTTCGCCCTCTGTAGCTCTCCTCCCCCCTCACCCCTCACCCCCTCATAGCTTGCTGCCCTGCCCCCTCCTGTAGCATTTTGCCACTCACTTGTAGTTCGCTGCCCCACCCTCCTGCAGATCCGTGATCTGGTAGTTAAGCCTCAAGGCATAACGGATAATTAGCATATTCCTCTCTTATTATATAGGATAGTGTACCAGAGGAGGATGTGTCATTGGCCCTGCCTTCTCTCTCTAGGACTTCCAACTTCAGCCTTAGACACTTTGATCTTCTAGGACAGTGGTCAGCAAACTCATTAGTAAGCAGAGCCAAATATCAACAGTACAACGATTGAAATTTCTTTTGAGAGCCAAATTTTTTAAACTTAAACTATATAGGTAGGTACATTGTTATTAACTTAATTAGGGTACTCCTAAGCTGGCCTTTGCTAAAAACGTCCTCAATCTGATTGAGGTACGTTTGCTGAGGTCGACCCCTTCCAACTCTCCCATCCACACTCATCTTGTATACTTGTTTCAGATAGACGACTGTAGATGGGAGAGTTGGAAGGACTTGACCTCAGCAAATGTACCTCAAAACAATGTACCTTCCCCACGCTGCATATCCCGAGGCCCGCCTGCGCCGCGTCTCCCATTGCCGGACCGACACCCCCCACCTCTTCTAATGCCATTTCTTCAAAATAGACTCGCCCAGGCCGAAAACCAACTTATGCACATGGGCCACGAAGTTTCAATCACACTGTACATGCGCACCCGCATGTAGTATTTTGTGGAAGAGCCACACTCAAGGCGCCAAAGAGCCACATGTGGCTCGTGAGCCGCAGTTTGCCGACCACTGTTCTAGGACATCATGGTGGCAATCACAATGAAAGTTAGGCAGATACAAGCTTAGTAACAACACTTTGATGCTAATGCCTATGGGGCTAGAGAGACACTGAGTCCCAAATGCCAAATTTTTCATCCTAGCTCTGACATCTTGGATAATTCATCCCTGCCTTGGGGACTTGGATTTTTGTCTTCTGTGTAACTAGAAAGTCTGAATGGGGGATTAGTGAGGTTCCTTCTAGAGTCCAGATTCTGCATCTCAAACCACAATTTTCATATTTTTAAATAATATCCCTGCATCTACCTCTAAGTAAGTGTAATGGGTCACAGACCTGGAACAAGTAAGCCTTTTGAGGCATCATTGTGACCTGAGTGACAAGTGCCAGGAACCATACCAAACACTGAAAAAACAATCTATGAGACACATAGTCCTTGTCCTTAGCAAGCTTCATCCTAGCTGAGAAGACAGACACATAGAAAGGAGCTTCAGTACAAAGTGGCACAAAGTGGCATGACGGAGGAATGTTCAAGGTCATGCAGTGCAGAAGAGGCATGCCTACTGCTTATTGGACTGTCCTTATGGGCTCCCACACTTCAACCAGGGGACCACCTGGACCTGGGGCATCCACTAAGTCTCACCTTTATTTTGACACCAAAAGTGTAACAGAATGCCCAGATCCACACTCCATGATGGGAGCATCCAGGATTGGATGCCTGGTCTGCTCTCGAAGTGGCATCATTAACACTGGCTGGAGATGCCTAGGCTTATGTTGGTTAATGTCCCACCCACATCCGTGACCTCCTACCCACCTTCCTTATGTACATGTAATGGTTTATCCTTTTGACTTCTTTCTTTTCACTGTGTTTCATCTTAGTCAATCACTTGATAGCTCCTTGGAGATATCCCACACCTATCACTACCCTTTGATCTTCCATCTCCTGCCTGCATCCGTAGTCAGTTGCCATGTTCCAGCCAGGTTTCCTCATAATCCCTCTTTTCATCCCTTAGCGTTCTCACTTCTCTCAGATCTGCATATTGCAGCAGTCCACTCTGCCCCCTCCAGTTTCCTCCTTTCTCAACCCATTGTTTTTGATGCACATAGCATTCTTGTTGAATTGTGGTAACTGCGAAGTAGTGCACTACTAAAAGAATCTCGGAATAAAAGATTGTCTGCATCTTTCCTACAGTGCTGGGCCCCTAAGTGTCCATTAAGCTTACCTGTGTCATCAACATTCCTTCACCCTGTACCCCTCTCCTCAAAAAGAAAATGGGGGTGATTTCTCCAAGCGCCTTGTGGCATTCTTGGGTACTAAAATAGAAGGCTTATTGATTTTGTGGCTTTAGGCAAGTGTTTCAATCGCATGAAGCCAAATCAGTGAAATGGGGATAATTCAATTAAATGAGATAATGTGTAGATGTGCTTTATACGAAGCCTAATCGTATAAATCAGTACTCAGTAAATATCACCTGCTCTATTTAGATGGTCTGACCTTCCTTTAGATCCTTCCATGTCTTTTCCTGCCTCCCGACCTTTTCACAGGCCACTCCTTCTGCCTGGAATGTTATCCTCTACCTGGCGAATTCTAATCCATTATTCACATCTCTCCTTAAGGATTATTCTTCCGGCCTTTTTGGTCTTACTGATGTCATTCTATTGCATGCCATCATAGCTGCCCTCACATCCACTGCCTCTTCTCTTAAGCCAGCAATTTTATACTTATCTATGTATGTACTTGTCTAATGACTGTCTCTCCAACAAAGCTACAAGCTCCATGAAGGCAGGGACTATAGCCATGGAGCTTGTCACTGTCTGTCTAGAACTCAATATACAGCCAGTGTTCAATACATACTTGGCAGTAGAATGGATGCATGAACTAAAAGAAACCATCTTTTCATGATAGCTTATTTTTATATTATATTCTAATAAATTCAGTATGAATTCAATGTAGTCGCATATATTTCCATTCTAAGCTGAAATGCTTTGTTTCAAAAAAACCTTTCCCACTCCCCCCCACCCCGCCCTCCCCACTCCCCTCCATAACTGGCAGTGTTCAATTGTTGTTTGGAGCAGTATTTTTCACAGCATCTTTCTCCCAATCTTGACAAATTAGCAGTCACTCAGAAAGCTCTTCTCTGTGCTTTTGCCCAAGTACTTTATAAAAGGTTAAAATGAACCTTTTTAAAAATGAGCTTTCTTTGCAATTTATTTCTCTAATTGATGGAATTAAAATAAGAGTGGCAAATTAGAGCCGAGTTTGATCTCAGGTACAGAGATCGACGTGAGTAATCCCTATAATGCAGGCCTAATTGCTATCCGAACAACTCTGTGATTAGGGGCATTACATTATTTATTTAGCCTTTGATGCTAATCTCAGAACCAGAACCAACCAAGAGCTCTTTAAATTTCTGCTCCTAGATGCTGTCTGCTGCTTCTGTGCATTCAGACTGTAGGCCCAGGAAGCTGCTGATGCTGTTTACAAAGCCTAATGAGAGGCACTATCTCTGCCTCAGAACAATCTGGGAAGGAAGGATCCTGGGCTCTGGAATGTTGGGGAAAGTGAAAATCATCAGAGCAGCAGTGAGGGTCTATGGAACTTTACACAGCTGCTCTGCAATGCCTTGGAAGAAGAACAATGCCTGGCAATTCTGTGAGATGAACAAACCAGGGGTGGGCAAACTTTTTGACTCGAGGGCCACAATGGGTTCTTAAACTGGACCGGAGGGCTGGAACAAAAGCATGGATGGAGTGTTTGTGTGAACTAATATAAATTCAAAGTAAACATCATTACATAAAAGGGTACGGTCTTTTTTTTTTTTTTTTAGTTTTATTCATTTCAAACGGGCCGGATCCGGCCCGTGGGCTGTAGTTTGCCCACGGCTGAACTAGACAGTAGGAACAGCCATAGATCACACCGGGAGGTAGGCTTGTTTTGCCCTTGGCACCCTGCTCCCCCATCAGGGGCCTGGACCTACTGTGGATTCCACCATCCACAGTGAGTGGCTCCCTGATTTGGTCTGTTCCTCACTCCTCATCAAAATCCCTTTCCATAGACTGCCTTGTCCTCGATTTCTCTAACAGAGGCAGCATACTATGGTGGAAAGTACAAGGGATTTGCTGTCATCTGGATTCAAATCCCAGATGACAACAGTAGAAACTTTAGCAATATTTAATTACGATTTGCTGAACTACAGTTTCCTCATAAAATATGTGGGGATAAAAAGAGCTCTCCAACCAATGAATTTGCATGCATATATGCATAACCCATGGACACAGACAATGGGGTGGTGAGGGCCCCGGGCATGTGGAGGATGGGAGCCGGCTGGAAGAGGTTTATGGGGGGAAAAGGAGGATTTATGTGATACTTTCAGCAATAAAGATTAAAAAAAACACCCAAGCTCCCTGATTGAGTTTTATGTAGTTCAGACTAGGATCAATAAAATATTACTTTCCTTTCATTTTCAACAATTAAATGCTTTATTTGTTAACAGCCAGGTAAGATATTTGCATTTCAACAAGTTATATCAGAAATAATCTCTCAGGCAAAGAAGTTACTGTGTTAGTAAAATCTCAGATACTGGAGGTGTGTAGTGTGTGTGTGTGTGTGTGTGTGTGTGTGTGTGTGTGTGTTAAGGACTTTGGGACCAATGTGGTATATTGAGCTATTAGTATATGCTCTTAGTTCTTCTGAAGTTAAATTTTCTATCTTGTCATACCTCATGGAGCCATTAACTTGGTTCTTGGCTTTTTCATAAAACTGAATACCCTCATTCCCATACCTACAACTTCATCAAGTGACCTCTTCTCTTGGTTGCTCAGACCAGGGTTTATGTCTGGATTTCTGTTGCCCAAGCTCACCTACTCGGTCCACTTTGATTATTTATATGTAACCTCCCCACCACCACCAAGTGGGATATACCTGGTTCTTGAATTCCTATAATTGATGATCTACTACTAACTTGAAGACAGATTGTGATAAGTGGCCAGTTATCCCTTAGTACAAACCTCTGATGGTGCTCAGACTGTGTGATCAGCATAGACAGTTAGTAGATGGACCACTCTTGGCACTGCACTGAAAATAATACATTTCCAGTAGATATATCTGCACAGAGGACCTGCTATTAAGCCTGGTGGAAGATTTGTAATTAATTCTTAAACCATTGAGAAGAAACCAGGAAATAGAATAGGTATTCTTTACTAAAAGAATACTTAAAAAGCAAATTAATCCAAAGGTGGTCTCTTTGTCAGAGAGATTACATCTACACAGTTAGCACCAGTTGCAAAATTTCCCAACACCCTAGCGATCATTTGACAGAGTTTTCCATAAAGTTGACAAGGTTGTTAGTTGCTTTCTTGCTGTAATCCTAGCATTGCTTTGCATTGACACTTTTCAATTGCCAAGTCTATAGCTCCAAAAAATAAATCATCAGCAACCTGCTGAATAGAGGTTGGACATGTGGGCAAGCAGCCCTCATGACATGGGACAGAGCCCAGGGTGGAGATAGAAGGGGGGAAGTCCATTTATACTTATGCCCAACCCAACAATGTGAGGGAGAGACCTGACTTATCCAGCTAGCAGCTTTTGAATTGACCTTCACTCAAGCTACAATTTGAGTGAAGAAATGGGACACATTTTGGAGGCAAAATCCATGATATCCTTTCTTAATAATATTAATTTTTCCTACCTCTCTCTTCCCAAAACCTTGCATATACCTCTGCATTATACTGTCCCATGTCCCATTTCTACCCATGTCAAAGAGTGATATTTGTGGAAGGTTACATCTAGGTCATGCAGCCATGGCTCCTCCAAGTAAGCCCTTGGTGCTTTAGACCTTAGGAATGCTGTTTGTTGAATGCTGGCATTTCATGAACAGTATCTTCTGCATTCCTTTGGTTCTCTGTGTAGATGCCTCTCTCAGACTTCTTGAGATTTGGCACACTAACTGGCATGCTACCACCAGTGTGCAGTGCATATAAAGTCAGAACAGTGCAACTGGGACCTGAGGAGATTAGAATTCCCGAGGGCCTTAGTTTGGAATCCCCCCAAAGCAGATCTTGTGGAAATTGGGGTTCCTTCCTGCTGGGGACTCTCTGAGAGACTGTTGAACACTGCAGAGTTATCTTTTATATATGTTAGTTAAAATACCAGTATCTCCCAACTGTGGATATGAAAAGGCAATTTATAGAAAAAGTAGAAATGGCCAATAAATATATGAAAAGATGCCCAATTTCACTACTCAACACATTAATACAGATCACAATATTTTTTATATATGACCTATTTTAAAAGACTAACAACTCAGTATGGGATCATGGGCTCACTCAAAAATAGTTTGTAGGAACATAAATTGGTACTAAAAATAGTGTGTAGGAACATAAATTGGTACTCAAAAATAGCTTGTAGGAGCACAAATTGGTACAACTTCCTATAGGGTAATTTCAGAACATGTCTGGACATTTTATCTCATTGCCCTAGTAGCTCCACTGCTAGAAATTTATCCTAAAGATTGTGCTTAGATATGTAGGTATAATGATATTTACCTCAATGCTCTTTATAATAATAATAAAAAATTGGAAATAAGATAAATGCTAACAAAAGGAGATTGGCCAACTAAATGATTGTGTATCTCTCCAAAGGACTAGTTTCAGTTACTCAAAAAGCTGATGAAGATCTATGAAGAGTGTATTATGTTTGTCTTTAAAAATAAAAGTATGTGCTTCCCATAGCTATGTCACTATAAACACCTGAGTTGGGTGCAACATATGGCTCTAAACCTTGACTGCACATCAGGATCACTTGGGAGCTTTTATAAACTCCAGTGCCTACATCCACCTTCAGATCAATGAAAGCCGAATCTGTGAGAGGTGGATCTCAGTGCCTGTGGTATATGAAAAATTCTCGGGCAACTTTGACGCTGAGTGAGGGTTGAGACTCATTGACAAATATTATAATGGTAACAGTGGTTACATATGAATGATATGGTCTTTGTTGCTTTTGTAAATACATTTCTGAATTATTTCCAATTAACTTGTATTTTTTAAGAGAAAAAAGAGCTAATTTTATTTATTTATTAAAATATATTTTTATTGATTTCAGAGAAGAAGGAAGAGGGAGAAAGAGAGAGAGAAACATCAATGATGAGAGATCATTGATTGGTTGCCTCCTGGCATGTGCCCTGACTGGGAATAGAACTGTGACTTCCTGGTTCATAGGTTGATGCTCAACCACTGAGCCACGCCAGCTGGGTAAGAGCTAATTTTGTAATATAAGGAGAATTTTAATTTGTACAACTTGTGGAGTTGTCCTAAAATAGGCCAGAGTTCCCTCACATGCAAGCCATTTGCTGCTTGTGCATCCAGGAGTGGTTTCAGAGACAGCTTGTTAGAAACACAGCATCTCAGGCTCCACCCCAGGCCTGCAAATCAGAACCTATGTTTCAACAATCCCCAAGGTTCCCGGGGATTTGTGTGCACCTGAAAATTTGAGAAGTGCTGATCTATTAATCCGGGCGTTAAGTATCTCCTGACATACAAAAAAGATCCCAAGATGAACATCAGTAGGCCCTCTCTCATAAGCTCCAAGAAAGATAACTTACAAACATTAAATAATAATTTCAGTGGGACTACATCAAAATTAAAAGCTTCTGCACAGCAAAAGAAACCATCAACAAAACAACAAGAAAGCCCACTGCATGGGAGAACATATTTGCCAATGTTATCACCATTAAGGGTTTAATTTCCAACATTTATAGGGAACTCATACAACTTAACAAAAGGAAGATAAACAATCCAATCAAAAAATGGGCAAAGGACCTAAATAGACACTTTTCAAAAGAGGACATTCAGAAAGCCAAGAGACATACAAAAACATGCTCAAAGTCACTAATCATCCGAGAGATGCAAATCAAAACAACAATGAGGTACCATCTCACACCTGTCAGAATGGCTATCATCAACAAATCAACAAACGACAAGTGCTGGAGAGGATGCGGAGAAAAGGGAACACTTGTGCACTGCTGGTGGGAATGCAGACTGGTGCAGCCACTATGGAAAACAGTATGGAGTTTCCTCAAAAAACTGAAAATGGAACGCCCATTTGACCCAGTGATCCCACTTCTAGGAATATATCCCAAGAAACCAGAAACACCAATCAGAAAGGATATATGCACCCCTATGTTCATAGCAGCACAATTTACCATAGCAAAGATCTGGAAACAGCCTAAGTGCCCATCAGCAGATGAATGGATTAGAAAATACTGGTACATCTACACAATGGAATACTATGCTGCTGTAAAAAAGAAGGAATTCTTACCATTTGCAACAGCATGGATGGAACTGGAGAGCATTATGCTAAGTGAAATAAGCCAGTCAATGAAGGAAAAATACCACATGATCTCACTCATTCATGGATAATAGAGACCATTATAAACTGATGAACAAAAATAGATACAGAGGCAGAGCAGCATCGAACAGACTATCAAACTACAGCGGGAAGGCTGGGGAGGGTTGGGGGGCAGGTGGGAGGGGTAAGAGATCAACCGAAGGACTTGTATGCATGCATATAAGCATAACCAATGGACATAAGATACTGGGGGATAGGGGAAGCTGGGGGAATGTCAAGAAGGGGGGAAAAGGAGACGTATAAATACTCTTTGTAATACTTTAAGCAATAAAACAAAATTTAAAATAATAATAATAATAATTTCAAGCCAGGTTCCTAAGTATCCCTCTTTCAAATCCATAGAGGTGAATTGTGTCTTAGTCACATCTGCCCATAATGCCATATATGTCATAAATATAAAGAGCCCTCTCCGAAGTGAAGATAATTCTTTTAGCAAATCATCCCAATGATAAGTGAGCCCCTGCTCATGCTTCTGCTATGACAGGAAGTATTTGGGTTACTCCTTTAGAACACATATTAAAGACATGTATTATGACTTACCCCAACTTTTATTTTTGTGTTTCCAAGGTTTTTTCCCTAAATGATTAAAATATACTCCTTACTGAAATGTGCATTAATTCCTCCTTGCTCTGTTTTCCAGGGGAATGGAGAGATGCTTACTATGGCCCTAAGGTAACAATTTATATTTTTAAAAGTCAGAACCCATAGCAAACTCAAGATTGTTCAGATTTAGAGACTATTTATTTAAACCTCAGAGGGATTTGGAAAAACATAATTTCCAGGTTTTGGGGGGAAAGCTTTAAATTGTTTCTGAAGTGTTCTCAATCAGAGTAGGTTATTACACAGAATAATTCCTCCACAGGGGCCTGCTGGTGGGTGTCATCATAAACATCATCTCCCATTTATTCATCCTCTGACAGTTATCCAATCACAGAAGGCAAAGGAGTCAAAAGAAAGCAGGAAACGTATAGATGCAAAAATAAGTAGCCAAACGAAGTTCCCATCCTGACAGCACCTGATCTGAGCTCATAAAGTATGTAGCTGAGAGGGAGGCATTGATGCAACAGAGTGACTGGTCCCTGCCATTAGGGTCTGCATCCTACAGGCTGCGGATTAGTGCTGTTGAGGAGCCTTAACTCATCTGCTAAAATGGTCTCAGTGAGGCACACATCTCCTTTTAACACCTGGCACACGGCTCCCTGAGTCTGCTTTAGAGTGCTTGGTACGTGCTAGGTTGTGAGGTCCCGCTCCAGAGGCGGGCAAGTGAACACAGGACGAGAAGGAATATTCAATATGGTAACACACCAACATTTTCCAACTATTTATGGTTCTAAGTTAACAGGAGAACAAGGCTGGGTCATCTGAAGATGTCTGCCTTTAATGTTAAATGCCCTTCCTTTAGATTTATTATGTTGCTCACTTTAAGTGATTCCTGAGAATAGCAAAAAGAACTTCACAATTGCAATAGGTGAACAGTTTGGGTTTATTGGAATTAGAACGTTTATTACTTTTTCATAATATAAGGGACCATATTTGAAAAACTGGTTTTTTAAGCTTTCCCTTGGTGTCCAGCTTTATTTAATATTTGTGATTTATGTGTCTACTTCCTGGAGCTAATTCTGAATCTGACCCACACAATTCAGCAATGACAGACACTGAGGTTTAGAGAGGTACAGTGACTCCCTCAATTATCTTCTCAGTGGCAGAGCTAAAAAGGAAGCCCTCACCCCCTCACTCCAGGCCCATGGTTCCTCTCGGTTCACTGTTCTGTCTCTCCTCTCCCCAGAACCTTCCTCTGTAACCTCTCATTAAAGTACCCACCCGTAATTTGTAATCGGCATCTACTTTTGTTCAGCACCTAGATATCACTCAGACTAATGTAAAAATGATAAGGACAAAAGTACCTGCGCCACCTCTCTGGGTAACCATTTGCACTTCTGACGTTGAACCCTAAGACGACAAAGGTGGTATTTCATGCATCGTCTAAAAGGTGGTTGCTAGGTTTCAGTCACGTTGCCAATCTCTAATCAGCTTCTCAGCACTGTCTAAACCAGAAGAAAAAAAATGATAAGTACATAGCACCTGGATGAGGAAATAGTGCACAAAACCAATTTACCATTTAGTTACAAAGCACGAACAAGGAAGGCAAAGCTGCCAGCAAGGCAAAGTGAGGCCTCTGGGGAAACTGGGGAAGTTGGGCCAACACTTCCTCACCGTCAATCCAGGGAAATTGATGGCAGTGTTTCTCATGATGTTGGGCATGAATAATCTTGATTAAAGGTAAGTCTTCCCCATGATGCTCCCTGTGGCTCGCTTCAGAGCTCAAGTCCCTTTCCACCTAAGAATTCTCCCTAGATAACATCCTAGTTTTTAGTATGGAACATCTGTTTCCTTCATCTGTCAAATTTTCATATTCCATCTTCAGACCTCATCCAACATTATTGGCAGGTCACTGTTATGCCATGACCACTTCTTGTATTTATGCCTTGATGTCCTAAATTAAGCATTTGCATGCTACCCTATCCTATACCAGTACCAGTGGGGTCTCCAGTTACAAAGAATAGAGAAGTAGTTACCATTAAAGAGAAGCAACTTTACTGGAAGAATATCAGCAACTCCCCAAATCACAGGGAAGACTGGAAAGCCAGACTCAGGCAGCAGAAGAATTCAGGGAAGGCTGGATGGTGGGAAGCAGGCTGTTAGGGTACCAGCGAACACACAGCACACATTAATTCTCGACGAGATTCAAGGTGTGAGGAGCATCCAGCTGGATGAGTCTCCTTCAGGTGCCCCAGATCCTGGTATTTTGACAAGCCATGCACTCCCTGCTTTTGCTTGGCTACTTCTAGTTCCTCCTGCAGCAAGGACACCCCTGTAGCAATGGCTATTGGTGCCCTTCCCATCTCTGTGTGCCCAGCAGATAGTACTACCAGTCTCTGACATTTGGGCTGTGCAGCAGGTTGAAAGTGGGAACCAATGGCTGATGGCAACAGGTGTGTGAGCTCAGCTCCCTTAGCCTTCAACCGACATGGTTCTGAGATGTGTGTTTGATGAGGGTTCAAGGTCCCCATTGCCCCCAGAGATTACCGGTGTCAAAGTACTGTTCTCAGGATCTGTTTCTGGGATCACTCATACTAAGACGTTCACTAAGACATTGTCTTTCCTCATTAAAATCTTCCTCATCCTTTAAGGTCAGGGGTGGAAATCCACCACCAAAGTGCCCACACCAAGCTAACAGGTGCATTTCTTTGGGCATCACAATGTTTAACATTTTACATTTTGAATAGCGCTGGGAGGGGGAACGGACACTTTGGCTGTGCTGCATCCCTTGCCCTTCTGCTGACAACACGTTTACATTCCTGGCTCCCGAAGTCTCCTGGTTTATGATCTTTGCTGAGCCTTAGCTCAATTAAAACCCGTTAGCGAAAGCTCCCCTGACCACTGAGGCTGAACAAATCCCTGCCTCCTCTGGGTCCCGATAGCAATATATAAGATACGTGCAAGATTCCAGCAGAACCCAACTCCCCCTGCATTAGGATGAGGGGAACTCACTTCTCTGCCCCTCCAGGCCTCTCTTCTCATGCTGATCTTTTTTTTATAATCAAGGTAAAATTCACATAACATCAAATATACCATTTCAAAGTGAACAATTCAGTGGCATTTAGGACATGCACAATGTTGTGCAACCATCTAAATCATTTTCATCACCCCAGAAGAAATCCCACTAGACAGTTATTTCCTATTTGCCCATCTCCTCAAATCCTGATACCACTATGTACGTTTTGTCCTTGTAGTCTTAGCACTAGGCATAGAGTCAGCGTTCAATACATTGTTTGGGGGTAAATGAATGTTCATCAACTGTGATATGAGGCAAAGGGCATCTTTGGACCACAGCATACTGTGGTTAAAGGATAACTCTGGGAACAGACTGCCTAACTTCTGTGCCCAGGTTTCCGCATCTATAAATGAGAACAATAATAGACTCTACCTTGAGAAGCTATTATGACAATCAAATGAGCATATGTATAAAACAATGGTCCCTAGCATGTAGTAAGCCTGAGTAGTGCTTGTTAAATAACAACTGACACCATCTTCTACTGATGCTGGAGTAGTAGCCTGAAAGTTCATCTTCCAAGAGAGAGTTAAACAAATCTAGGCCTAGAAAACTGCCCTGCTGAGGTGCTTCATGCTGCTTTTGCTCCTAAGTAATTGCCTGACTCCTCATGTCACTCTCACGGCCCCGCCCCCAGGGGCAACCCCACTTTGCCACCCTCCCCTACCCTGACACCAAACCCCTGCTCTGTCTAGTCTCATTTTTGTCCTTTAATGCAACCGGCAGGCAAGTTCCGAGAGAATAGGGACCATGTCTGTTTTGTGCACCTCTGCACTCCCTAAATATAACAGAACACGATCGACACTCAGTGAGTGGCTGTTAAATAAATAAATAAATGTGTGTGTAATCTGTCTTTCTGACCATAAAATTTCAGAACATATTACCCCCTCTGCCTCCTCAGCTGCTCCCTCTGCTTCAAAAAGAAACTTGTCAGAGCATAAGAGCTCTTGCAAGGCCTTCTCCTCCCTCTGCTTCTTGTCTGTACCTGTTCACCCCTCCTTTCTCCACCTCCACCCTTGGTGGGGAAGGGCGGAGGGGGGGAGACAGGCAACTGCTACTCTGCCTCTGAGCCGGTCCCCACACAGCTTTAAGTTCTAGCTGGGCCTCAACCTTGACGCAAAACTCTCCAGTTCTATATAAATAATGGTTGTAATTAATAATAAATGAACAGCCTGGGGAATTGCAAAGCAGAATTTAGCAGCTGAAGATTTACACAGCTGTGCTCGGTGCCAAAAGAAGTCATGGATATGGAAAAAACCCGCAGAGCTCTCATTTCAGAGCCAGGACACTGCTAATAAGCGCCGTGCAATTGGCAGCTCCCAGCCTTGTAGGAAACTGTAACCATATATTTTCCTGGGTATGAAGATGAGGAGGATATTTTTGTGTTTTTGGTCTCTTTTCCTCCAAACCAGGGTTAGAGCTTCCAAAGTTCAGGCACTTTCTGTGGGGAGAGGCATACGTCTGAACATAAAGGCAAGGCTGGAAGAGGGCTTGGGATGCACTGAGGGCAAAAGGAATGAGGGCGTGATATACTTTTAGAAGAACCAAGGGGATGTGTGGGTCTTAAAAAGATGATGAAGACCTGCTCCTACAGAAAGCAAACAAAAGTGGACCACAGGATGCATGATTGGGGCCCAGACCCTGTGCGCTCTTAGCTCAGATGTTCTAAGTCAGCACTCACTGAGTGCAGTGGGCAAGCTTCTTCATACCATCCAGTCCTTCTGGGCCACACACGTCTACATTTCGTAATCCGATTCCTCTACTTTCTCCCTATGGGTGTCTAGAGCTGCAAATGTTTTCAAGGTCACTTGGTTGATCAATTGCCAACAGGCACAAGGAGGTGAGAGGCTGTTGACAACAAATGCGAAAGGTTGGTCAGAGTGGCCCATAGCCAACACTTAAAGAATGAAAGCCATCAGCCTGATGCTCCAGGCTCAGTGCTGCCTGATAGCCATGCATTGTCCCATTTGCTCGCCCTGGAGCAAACTTAAGCTTCAGGGTACTGCTATAAAGAAGCTCATATCCTCGAACAAAACTGCAGCTGTAACCACACATTTTTTTCTGGGTACAAAGGAGAATATCATTGCCCTTCAAATACGTTGTCTGTGATTTATAGAAGCTGAACCAAGGCTTTAAGATATTAACTAACTTGGCCAAAATAACAGCTTGCAAATGGCAGAACCATGATTTGAACACAGATGTGTCATTTCCAAAGTCCATGCTCACTTAGCTCTACCCCCTCCCTGAACATCAGTATCCACGCTCCTGGACCCCCAGGCTAACATCTGTGTGGAAAGAAAAGGGAAAGTGGTCAGTAGAAACCCTCAGGGGCTCACTAAGTCAAACCTACCGGAGTAAACACAATTCTTTCTAGCAAGTGCTGAATGAGGGAGATGCTATATCCATATGGGGATCATATAAGATATTGAATAAGGGACCACAATGGCCATGTGTTCAAAAAGAAGAAATATAAAATGGATACTGGTGCAGATGACTAGGGCTTTGAGGAGGCTTCTGGCATGTGTCCTGAGCAAGGAAAATTCTAAGTTTTTATTCATCCTGTGCATAGTTACAGTTTGGAAAATGTGCACAGTACTGCAAAGGCACTGAAAGAGATGCCGAAAAGTAGGCATTATCTTAGATCAGATTCTGTGAAGTAGAGCCTGAGGAAAGGACTTGGGTGCATTTGATTTTTTAGAACATTCTCCTAGGAGAAAACTGCAAGGGAATAAGAGCAGGATAGTGAAGGAAGGAAGTAACTTTGTGGTCTCCAACAAAATGTTGCCTTCTTGTGATTCCCAGGGGTGTTCTGGGGCATAAATTATATTCCCAAATTGTCCTCACCTTGATGAAAGGGAGCTGGGATTTTTAAATTGCAGAATCAGTTATGTCTCTGAGTTTCCAGTCCTGAGGCAGTAGTGAGGGGGTTCGTGGGGGGGGGGGGAGTGCGGGGAGCATCCCATCAGCAGAAGTCAGCTCTCTGGAGAAGGGCAGTTCTGAGCCATTAGCAGCTAAAACTCACAGCAGCTGGGGAATGGTTGCATGACCAGCTACCAAAAAATCCACTGTAGACATTTTACCTACAGGAGATGCCATGATAAGTGAGAATAAGTTTCAGTAGGTAGACCCAGCCAAGCAATGCCACAGGGGTTTAGAAGAGGCTAAAAGAGCAGGTGTGATTAAGAAGCTCGTAAGGATGCTGATTTGAGCATGAGATAGGTATGGTTGGTAGGATAATTGTTCTCAATTCTTCACTACCTCTGGTTATAGAAATAAATGTACCCAGCATTGCCGTGGCTTCATGCTGGGCTGAAGGCAGGTTTTGGACCTGATTTGCTTGGGCCATTGGGATATTCACAAATGCCATTTTAAAAGAGATGCTACACATGTGTAAGAAAATTGGCTTACCTCTCACACTCCTGTAAACCTCCATGAAAAGTGCATAAGTCCAATGGCTTCCAGTCAAGGATAATGTATGAAGTAGACATCAACACAACTGGTGCTTTGACACATGTCTAGCTGAGACAGAGCTGATCCACAGACCATAAGCAAGAAGAGAAATGTTATAAACCAACTGCTTGGTATGCAGCAGGATCTAATAGCAAGGGGAATGTTTAATTGACTAGAGGAAAAAAATTAAATATTTCACTCTCACATTATAAATGGAACTAGGATTTTATTAGGACATCCATACTAAAACCACAAGCAGAGACTGAAAAGTAACTGCACATTTGGGCCTTTCCTCTCTCACTCTTCTTGGAAATCTGCCACCAGTATGTAAATGAGCCCTGGCTAGTGTGCTTGCTGATGAATAACATGCAGCCCAATCACTCCCTCACCCCAGTCAATAACCCATCAGAGCTGCCTAGATGACAAGAAACTGACCACAGATCCACAAGTAAGCCCAGACAGGGCCAGCCCAGCTGCCCAGCTGAGCTTAGCCCACATTGTCAATTCACAGAAGCATGACCTAAATATATAGCTGTTATCTTAAAAGTTACTAAGAATCGGGATGGTATTTTATGCAAACCTAACTGAAATACCTGACATTATAATATAAGGAATAGCAGAAGAAAATATAAGACAAGGTCACTGTTAATAGGGACCTACACTCTGATGGGAAAACAAAGATATAGAATAAAATATCTAATTAATGGGCAGCTTACTGCCTGTCAGCATTATGTTCTGGCTTCATAAATTATAGAAAAGGTGCTAGTTAGGAGGTATAAGCAGGAAGTGAGAAAGAAGTAAGAGGTATGAGCTAATGATGTATCCTTACAGAAGGAAAGGTAGGGCAGCTTGAATTAGGGCAACAAGGAGGTCTGTCGCAGGGAAGACATGGCAAAGAAATCAACACAAGAAGTAG
The DNA here is from genome assembly GCF_000147115.1 of Myotis lucifugus. Taxonomy (NCBI): domain Eukaryota; kingdom Metazoa; phylum Chordata; class Mammalia; order Chiroptera; family Vespertilionidae; genus Myotis; species Myotis lucifugus. Next base: position 6,981,098 of record NW_005871090.1, on the reverse strand, counting down.
GATAAAAAAGTCAAGTGGAAGCAAATGAGCTTGGGGTCTTTTTGGCGAAAGAACTTAACATTAAAACAGAAGTTAATCGGCGACTATTTAAAAGTCCAGAAATAATTTAATGCTCGGTAAATTCAATAATGTGTTTGCCTGAGATTCTGTGCTGAGATGTTGATGAAGATGAAAGTAAGTGCCATAGACATCTAGGGTGCCATCTTCCCTGCCACCTCCTGTCTCTTGGCAGCCTCGTCATGCCAATGGCAACTTTGGGCTACCATGTTATTACTTTGGGTCTTTGGTTGGCCCAATGAATCCTCCAAGAGGGAGAAAAAGGGGGCATTCTAAACGTCTCAGTGATGCTGAAAAATAGAAAACTTGGGAGCTGCCATCATGCATGCTTTTCTTTTTATGTGAGAGAAAATGAAACATAAGCTTGGACCAAGCACCATTTGGGGCTCCTGAACCTTGGCCTTTATGAAGGGGAGGAAAAAGTTGTCCTAGAAAACCCTCTTAATGTGCCTGGCTGGGTCTGAAATTAAAGTGACAAAAACAGATAGACAGAGGAACAGGAGAAAAGCATACGAATTTATTTAATATAAACTTAGGCATCTGCCAAGTACCTAAAACATGGTTGTTGCACGATAAATGTCTATTGAATAAGGAGCTTGTATCACTGATTCAAATCAATGGGGGTCAGAACCAATTGGCCAGCCTTTTAGGCATGCAGGAAGGTTTTGCCAGTCTACCCTTTTCTGAGAAATTTATTTTTCAGTAATAATAAACGAACAAGTATTTTATTCCACAAATGTGCATAAAAATTACTAAATGATCCTAAAGAAAACAGAAACTGTCTAGAGAAGAAAAATGTAAAGATAGACCTAATTTGTGCAAGAATTTTGAAGAAAGCATTTCCTGTCTTCACTGAGTAGGGATTTAATCTTAAATTATAATTTTCCTGAGGGCAGTGGGTGCTAGATGTTTCTCTAACCACAAGTATTCTGTTCTCCTAAATGTATGTTGAGGAAGGGTAAACCTTGGGAAAGAAAAGTCTGTGTGTGTCCCCTGAAATTTCTTTGGATATTTTCCCCACTTACTATAATAAGTAGTAAATAAAATACTTAATGAGAAGATATACTGATGATATTATAATACATTTTGTAATAACCTGACTCCTGTGGAATTGACACATTTTGACATTATTTGTGCATCAATCTAACTCTTGTGAGTTTGTTCTGTTCCTTTAGCCCCATTCATTCCAACTAGCTAAGAGTAGGGAACCCAGGCTGGGAGGTATAACAATAGTAATTCTTACCATTTATTGAGCACTGATGATGTGTCAGAAACTCTGCCAAGGTCCTTACATATATTAACTAATTAAACATCATGAAACCTTTGCCTTGATGCCTTCAGACCGGATGCTGACCTTGGGTTAGAAGCTCCTTCTTTTTAACCCTGAGCTTGCCCCCAAAGGCTACCTACAGCAGTGCCAGTGCCTGATGCCCTTCACTGGACTTCCCATGTATCCATCACCTTCTGTTGGCTTTAGAGTTGACGGGAATTCTTAATGAGGTGCTTCATCTCCCATCTCACTACAATGACACTTGACCAGCACCAGCTTTTCAGAAATGGCACCATTTTTTAAGTCCATGGCCCTTTTTAAATTAATTTGGAGATACCTTCTTTCTAAATTAAAATCTTCCTGTCTAGCCTGGAAATATTTTTACCCTCACTGTCTTAAACTGGCAGCTTCCTTAGCACCGTTTCTGTAACATCTCAACTAAAAGATTATTCACAAAAAATTTGTACAACTAAAAAAGCTTCATAAGCGTTTAGACATAATGTGAGTTTTATGGCATCTCCTCTCTGAAGATATCTATCTGATTATTTTTTAAGAGAAAGTAACATGGATTACTTTGAAAAGAAATTCACAATTTTTAACCAGATAAGGACTTGGAATGCCAAGTTCTTGAAGACAGGGGTCCAGGAAGCTGCGGCTTGGTGCTGAATACAGAACCCTATTTCACACAAAAACTCATGTATTTCTGTAAAATTCAACCAGTAGTACCCAGCTCCTGAGAATTTAGTGAGGATTGAGGGAGATGGTACTGGTAAAGCATTTAGTACAGCGTCTAACACATCGTAGGTGATGCTCCTCACCTCCCATTCAGTAGTTCAGGAGTTCCTTGGAGGGAATGCAAGGTACAATTACCTTGATTGTAATTCTGTTCAACAGAGAGCACATAGCTAGGTTATAAGGCCCCACAGCATGTGAAGTTGCTGAGGGCCTAGAAAAGCCGTAAGCCTTTTTTAAGCCCAAATAATATCACCAGGAATTCCTCCAAATACTAGTACCATCCTCAAAATTCCAAATGAAGTGTTTCCAAACCCTCATTGAACATGTATCTTTAGTTCTGCCTTTAAGACTTCCCTCCCGTCACTCTCGATCCTGAACCTATATCAACGTTGCCAGTTCTCAGAGATAGTAGTGATCCTTACAGCTGCAGCATCAAAACTGTTAATTGGCCAAACCTAGGCAAATTTCTGTGCCTGCTCTAGAAGTTTGAATGGAGGTGTTTTCCTAAGTGGGGAGGGGTTGGGAACCATCCATGTCACCTGAAAGCAGTGATTTATTATTGCTCTACTTCTGTGCATGTTGACCAAATCATGATTCACTACTGGGAGCCAAACAGTCTGTACTTTTTTCATTTAATTGTATTAGATTCTTTCTAAACAGCTTTTCTAATACTGCATAGAGAAAACTCATGTTTCCATTTGGAGCCACCAGAGTTCATTCCAGGAAGGGCTCTCTGTTCTCTGTAGGTCAGAGGGGGAAGGTGGGTTTGGTGCCCGGGGCCCATCCCTTGTTGGGGAGCAGACCTTGTGATCATCTTTAGAGCAGATCAGCTCATGCAGTCAGATTCCTCATCCTGCCCTTCTTTGTTGGCACTGCCCTTTTCCTCTCTTGTGTTATGTAGCCATTTGGGTAAATATTCATTTTTTAAAGCATCTTAACGTGTTGCTCCCAATTAGTTTCTCCTCTGTTGATTTGCCTCTATCACTAGCACCGCAGAGGTGGGCAGTCACATCCACAAGTTTGATTTTGCACAGCATGGCAGGAGGATAAAGCCTGTGTGTGCATTTTAAAGTGGTTTAGAAACTGATCTTGAGAAACAAATATCCCAGGAAGTGTGATTAATAATTTAAACCTTGACCCAAGCTCAAAACAAATGTGCGATGGTAGAGAAAATGAGCCTTCTGTGGCACTCTCCTGGGAGAGTAGCAGGAAGTGTGTCCAGTGAATGGGGTATGTGGCTCATGGCCAGAAGCTTTCAGCGTGTCGGTCTAGCCTGTCATTCTAAGTCACCTTCCCTCCACAGCACACCTGAACAGAGGAACTCAAGGATGCTGAAGAACAGGCCTTGGATTCAGGTCAACTCATTCAAAGCTACAGCCAAAATGAAGAGTGGCTACTTGTTTCTCATAGAGTTCAATCCAGTCACTTTGTAATTTGGTGTTTGCCACTTTCAATTGCCATAAATCAGCGATTCTTTTTCTCTTTTATGCTGTGATCCCTTTGGCAGCCTAAGAAAGCCAATGGGCCTCATTTCAGGGTAATATTTTTAAAACTTAAAATACAGAGGGTTTCAAAGGAAAAATCATTATTTTGAAATACCTTTATCAAAATAGTATGAAAATAAATTGTGATAGAGTGATAAATGTGGTTCTTCATTTTTTCTTCAGTTCCCAAATGTAATTCTTTTTAATTTTTTTGAAATAAATTTAGACATAGAAATGTTGCAAAAATAGTATAGATTGTTTCAGTACACCCTTCACCCAGATTCCCCTACATCTTAGATAGCAATGGCACATTTATCAAAACCCAAAAATTAACATTGGTACTATTTTTTAAACTAAATTGTACACTTATTTGGACTTCATTGGTTTTTCCATCAATGTCCTTTTACTGTTTCAGGATCCAATTCAGGGTCCCATTATTATGTAGCTGTTGTGTCTCCTTAGCCTTACACGATGGTGACACTTTAGAAGAATACTGGTCAGTTATTTTTTGAATGTCCCTTAATTTGGGTTCGTATGGTGTTTCTTTTTTTTTATTGATTTTTCACAGAGAGGAAGGGAGAGAGATAGAGAGTCAGAAACATCGATGAGAGAGAAACATTGATCAGCTGCCTCCTGCACATCTCCCACTGGGGATGTGCCCGCAACCCTGGTACATGCCCTTGACCGGAATCGAACCTGGGACCCTTGAGTCCGCAGCCGACGCTCTATCCACTGAGCCAAACTGGTTTCGGCATCATATGGTGTTTCTTATGATTAGATTAGATTGTGATTATGCATTTTTTGTAAGAATGTGTGTTTTCTTTTAATACATTTAATAACTATCTACCCTAATAAATGCAGTTCTGAACCTATATCAATGTGCAATAAATGGGACTGCATTAAGTAAACAACTACCTTAATATATAACTATTCTAATTTTCAAGTGGTGTTGGGTGTGCATGATATTTTATGAGCTGCAACAACTGAAATATGGTAAGAAGATATCTGGGACTTCATTGGTGAAAAAAACACAAATACTGCTGATAGTGCTGTGGGTTGTTTCTAAGCTTTAGATGGGAAGAAAATGCTAAGTATCAGTCAGGAAAATAAAGGCTTTTCAGTCCAACTTCAGAGACTTCCATGATTTCTCTCCCAGGATGCTTTAGGGATCTGAGGACCCCTGGTGAAGAACCCTTCTCTAGAGATACTGAAAACTAAAGAGGATTGAGATGAATAAACCGTATGCTAAAATTTATTACCACAACTGATCTCTTCATTTTTCTCTAGAAACTTGACAAAGGACCACAGCTAGACAGATGACCTTTCATGGGTTGCTTCTAAATTCTTCACATATGAATCTTCAGCTGAGCAGGGCGACTATTAGATGCCTTGGTGGCTCTACTGTACAAAGCCTTCTGGTCCTTCATGGAAATTTGTAATACAGCTTCTGACTAATCTACCTGGTAGTTATGGCCTGGTGTTTTATGGAATATAGTCACAGACTTAATCAAAGGGAAGGCCCTGGAGTGGTGACAAAAGAATAAACAAGGACACTGGGGTCCAGCAGTTCTATCAGCCAAATATTGCAGGAATTTGGCTTAGGTAAGAGGGTCAGACAGGTATTCAGGGTCTAAACAAGGAAGAGTGTCTGGAAGTCATGAGAACAGCTTGGATTATGAAGAGGGACACACAGATGACTAAATTCCAGTGCACAATTTCGTTTCTTATCATCTTTTGTGTTTCCTGCTCTTTGGGGCTCTCATTGACTCACATTGGCTCCCAGGTAGGTGTCTAGAGCCCAAAGATATCTCAGATAGCTAATGGTGCAACTTGCTGGTCATTGAGACTGAGGCAGAAGTGCCCACAGAAGGGGCGGGGGAACCATTCTCTACTCACCATAGGAAACAAGGAGAATTTTCTAAAGGAGAGCTCCCTATCGAATAACATTGATGACTATGGTTGATAACACTGTATTGTAGAACTGAAATTTGCTAAGGGAGCAGAACTGAAATGTTCTCTCTCACACACAAATATAGTGATAGATTTGTAAGCTCATAGATATGTTAGTTAACTAGATAGGAAGAATCCTTTCACAGTGTATGCATATATTAAATCATGATGTACACTTTAAATATCTTGCAATTTTAATGTTCAAGTGTACCTCATTGGAACTGAAAAAAATTGGACTGGTTTAGACCATGTATGCATACATGTGGAAGAAAGGGAGCACATTAGTTTTCTATAGCTGTATAACAAATTAGCACAAACTTAGTGGTTTAAAACAAGGCCAATTTATTACCTCACAGTCTCTGTAGGTCAAGAGTTTGGGCACAGCTTAGCTGAATCTTCTGCTTATGTCTCAAATGAATGCAACTGAGGTGTCAGCTAGGTCTGAGGTTTCATCTGATGCTGGGAGTCCTCTTCCAAGGTCACTCAGATTGTTGGCCAAATGCAATTACCCGCAGCTGTAGAATTCATGGCAGATTTCATGGGCTTTGAGGCAAGAGAGGCTTCCCTGACTTCATCTGTCTGTGACCTCTAACCTCAATTTTAAGAGATCACCTGGTTAGGTCACATCCACCCCTGGTAATCTCCCTTTCATTAGCACAATATGAACTGACTAGTGACCTTAATTACATTTTCAAAATCTCAACCTTTGCCATGTAATGCAACCTATTTACAAGGTGATATTCCATCATATTTACATGCTCTACTCACACTCAAGGTTGGGAGGAGGGGATACTATAGGGCCTTTAAACCAGGGGACAGGAATCTTGGAGGCCATCTTACTACAGCAAGAAAAGTGCAAAATTTTAATCTCCCTAATAAAGAGAGTTGTTGCATTTGCATTTCAAGAGCTATATTCAAATACAATAATGTCTAGAATATAAATTTGTCATCTGGCATTGTGACATCTGCTACAGAGACTAGCATAAAACATGAAATTAGTCACTCCCTCCAACAGGGGTTCAAATACACACAGATGAAGACAATAGTGAGTGTGTGTTTTTCAGATCCACATAATCATGGAGAAGGGGAAGATAGAGGTAGAATTTTATTTGCTACTTTGGTAAATGTATAAGGAGAATTCTATTTGTAAATTCCATAGACAACCAAGAGGACCTTGGAAATAATTGTTAAGACAATGAGCTAATCCTTCTGGTGAGACTAACAGAATACTCGCAACTCCTGTGTTATAGATGAGAGGAGACTTCTTTGGAGGTTAAGCACCTCTCTCATAATTGTTGATCATCGAACTAGTGTCTTCCAAATTTTTGTCTAATAACTGACAACAACACATATAGATCTGATCCTAATATGTTTTATTCCGGTTACTCTTTTTATCAGTACCTCATATTTTTCTAACATATTGTATTTTCTTAATCTCTAGGAGACAAACTGCCCTAGTTTACAAAATAATTAGTAACTAATTTTCAAAAGTTGCTTCACTTGCTTGGGAATATCACAGTAAATTTAAGAGCCTTATTATCTGACCTTCATGAACAGATCACCTTTAACTGGAGAGAAAATTAGACTATATTTTAAGAGCCATTGTATTTCTTTAATTGGAGAGATGTGTACAGATTCAGAAAGAGAAGAGGAATTTTACAACTGTCAGTGAAAGAGACCACTTGGTGGGGCTTATGCAAATTTTAGTCATATTACCCTCTAGACATCTATAGAAAGAGAGCCCTAGAATGAATGTCACTTAGCTTTGAAATTTTTAATTTGGATTACAGTAAAGAGCCCCAAGCTAGAGCATACTGTTATTAAATTGCTTCTTGAGCATGAAGGTCATCCATGCCTAATCATTTCCTAACTGGCATTTCAGTGCAAAGCTCTATGTGCTCAAAGTTCCTGGTTCTGCTGGCTTTGCTGAAACCAAGGAGATGTGTTTTTCTTTGGGGGGAGGGAGCAGATTATTACATTGAGTCTTTTGTATTTATGGTCATAATAACAATCACAGGCTGATTAATGCCCAATTATGAATGGAAGAGAAAGGCCACTTTGATGCTGATCATGCTCTTTTGCTCATACCTCCAACAGATACTTAGAGACTGTCTTCTCTGCCATAACAAAACAGTGACTAGTCCCTTGTGGTTGGGTTGGAGCTTTGGGCCTGGGTATTATAAATGGTCAGGCAGGTCTGCCTCTTGTCAGATCCAGGCCTTGAGGACTCCCTGTCCTGACATTGACATCAGTGTTTACTGCATGTTCCTCTTGGTGTCCTCATTTAGAGTGCTGTTAGCTTCCGAATGGGACCCCTCCACCCAGCAGCCCTCCATGATGCTACCAGCTCACACTTCTTTCTTCTCATCAAGGATGCTTTCTTGTTACCTCCAGGTCAGATGTTGGTTTCCATGGCATCAGTGATAATATCTACAGAAAAGGTTGGTTTTCTGACTTGCTAGTATAATAACACTTTATCCTTAACATTATATATTCCTACAAACCCAGGGAAATTTAGATTCAATACCTAAGAAAATATTCCAACATATTAACAGAGACTATCTCTAAATAATGAGTTAGTGATGGTTTCTTGTACTTACCTGCATTTTTTTCAAGTTTTATATACTGAACACATTACTTTTGTTATTAAAAAATTACAGTTGTCAGTCACATAAAAAGCATCAAATGTAATGTGCTGGTTCTCTAGGATATGTACATTCAACCTAAGAGGGGGACATGGACAAAGCAAATAGGGTTCTTTTGCCACTCTATTTTCTGTATCTTGTGGTCTTCAAAACAGGGTACATCACACTCTTTAATGTAAGCATCAGTGATTTATGTATAGCTGTTATTTTATTAAAAAACATGCTTGAGACTTTTATCTTTAGTTAAGATTCTAGGACTTGGGGAAAATTATTTTTTGAAGGTCTTGCCGTTGATTTTAAAATAAACCAATCATCACAAAAGAAAAATATCCCTCCTTTTATGAAAAGGGGAGGTGATTTGTTCATTATTAGTTTAATTTCTATCAACAAACATAACAAAAAGTCAGAGAAGTGGCTTCAAACCTTTAGAAATGGTTAGGTCTAATGTATCTTCCATAACCTCCAGCAGGCTAACTCAGACTGGTATACTGGAAGCTAGCACACACACTGTTGAATATTTTTTATCACAAATATAGCAGTGCCATTGATGAATGTTGAACTGAATAAATTGAGCTTTAAACAAATGATAAAAGTTGTAGAATAGCACCCTAACCGGTTTGGCTCAGTGGATAGAGTGTCAGCCTGTGGACTGAAAGGTCCCAGGTTCGATTCCGGTCAGGGGCATGTACCTTGGTTGTGGGCACATCCCCAGTAGGAGGTGTACAAGAGGCAGCTGATCAATGTTTCTCTCTCATCAATGTTTCTAACTCTCTATCCCCTTTCCCTTCCTTTCTGTAAAAAATCAACAAAACATATATAAAAAAAAAGGTGTAGAATAGCATCAATCCAAAAAGTGTAGAGATAAATCATGTTTTTTGTTTTATTTTATATATTTTTATCCTCACTGGAGGATATGTTTATTGATTTTAGAGAGAGAGAGAGAGAGAGAGAGAGAGAGAGGTGAAATAAACATTAATTGGTTGTCTCCCTTATGGGCCCTGACCGGGAATCAAACCTGCAATGTAGATATGTGCCCTGGCTTGGAATTGAACCCACAACCTTTTGGTATAAGGGACAATGTTCCTAGATATGTGCATAGGTGTGTTTCAAAACACTTTTGTTATACAGTGATCAGATAGGATAAAAGAGAAATTATCTTAGAATCAAGAGATGAAATTTCTACCTTGAATAAAGTAAAAATGATATTCAAAAGTTTTTATTGTGCCCACCTCCTCTAACCCAGCAGAAGATGACTATGACATTTTCTTTAAAATCAATAGACAAATGTCTTGGTAGTTGCTGAAGTTGAATAATGGGATCATCTTTTTATGAGGCCAGCATTATACTAATTCCAAAACCAGATAAAGACATTACAAAGAAAGAGAGAATTATAAGCCAATATCACTGATGAACATTGATGCTAAAATCTTCAATAGAATATTACCAAATTGGATCCAGCAATATATTAAAAAGATCATACACTGTGACCAAGTGGGATTTATTCCAGGGATGCAAGGCTGGTACCATATTCACAAATCAATAAGTGTGATATATCACATAAACAAACTGAAAGACAAAAGTCACATGATCATATCAATAGACGCAGAAAAAGCATTCAACAAAATCCAACACCCATTTTTGAAAAAAACTCTCAGCAAAGTGGGAACAGAGGGATCATACATAATAAAGGCCATATATGACAAATCTATAGCCAATATCATACTCAATGGCCAAAAACTAAAACCATTTCCCCTAAGAACAGGAACAAGACAGAGTGCCCACTTTCACCACTCTTCTTCAACGTATTACTGGAAGCCCTAGTCACAGTGATCAGACAAAAATTTATGCTATGTTTATTGCTATCTCCGGGACCTTGAGTAGTGCCTGAAGCATAGTAGAAGCTCAATAAATAGTTGCTGAAGAAATGACTGAATAGATGATTCTCATTGCCATATTACTTATAAAACCTGATAATACTACAATATCAGAATCCATAAAATCTCCACCAGTTGATAATAGTTAAGTATATCATGATACAATCAAGCAATGAACTCTTATGCAGATATCAATATTAAGCATAATATTAAGCATTAACATTGTTAATATTATGGAAAAAAATGTCTGAAACTGTAAAATGCTATTGTAAAATTAGGTAAAAAAATTTAAAAATTAAATTACATATATGTTAGGACACAACTAATGTTAAAATATACAAAACTTGACTCTCATCTCCTTCTTATCCCATCCCCTTAATCAGAAAAAAAAGAGCAAAAAAAAAATTTATTTAAGGAGAAAAAGTCAGCAAGACTGAAAAAGCCTCTCTTGGTAGTAACCCAGGCCATTTCACAAAACCCACCAGGACCACCCATTTTAATCCTCAAGAGTCTTCCATGAAGCAATGAGCAAGGTAAGTCATGTTTCTTAAACACTCCAGCTTGTCTACACTGATTATGATCAAGCCATTGGGGGGGCGGGGGGCAGAGGGTGATAATAGAAAATATTTATTGAGTCACTTTACCACAAAGCAAGTACTGTTTTAAGCATTTTTCATCCTTTAATTCTCAAAATCCTCATCACAGCTATAACTATTTTCATTTTACTATCAAGAAAACGAAAAGCCTAGTTTCTCATACAACCAGGATTTGAACCCAGAGAGCCCAAACTGGAAATCCACACTTTTAAACATTATACTAATCTACCTCCTAGTGGGGTAAAATTCTGTTTCACTTAGAATTCAAGTCCATCCTCCTTGTTATCTCTTTTTCTACTGAGCAACCTCTCTCAAATTCCTCCCCTGGCTTCCCCCAGATGGAACTTTCTAGAACGCACATGCCTGCTTAGTTCAAACACATGTGGCATTTCTCATTGTATTATCATTGTCCAGAGGAACTCATTATTGGGGCAAAAGGAGTTGTACCTGCTTGGTTTCAGCATACCTAGACCTCTGTTTCATTTAGTTGAACCCCAAAATGAGCTCTTGGCTCACTCCTTTCTTGTCTCTAAATGAAAGTGTTGTGCAGTCTTTTCCTCCTTATCTGTTTTTGCCAATGTGTCACTTTATTAACACATATCATTTCTAGGAGCATCACACATAGAACATTTCCAAACATTGCTAAACTCAATTCAAGCTACCAATTACATTTTATATGTATGTTCTAAACCAAAGAGGTTACATTTCTTTTACACAATACATTTTGCATACTAGTATAATCATTACTTCTAAATTCTATGAGGAACAAAAATCTTAGCACTTTTATCTCTGGTGCGTTCACGAATAATTTTTACTCAAAAAACTTTCCAAAACCTAATAAATAATATTTCAAATAATATAAATAACTAATTTAGTTTAAAATGGGAAATTATCTTTTATTTATAAGACAATAAGCTCATAAGCTATAGTAAAAAGAGCCAATTAATATTTAACATCATATTTTATAGCCTGAATCAGATTTGTCTCTTTCTTTATGAAGTTTTCTATTACCAATCTGTATAAGAGCTGACATATGCCCATGGGCCACACTCTTGTTTATGGTCATAAAACTAGTCATGTGCAGTTCACATGATCCAATGGTAATGCAATGGATAAATCTATAAAGTAAAAATGATATGAAATAAATAATTCACAAACTTTATTTGGCCCAAAACTTCTGCAGCAATACCAAAACTGTTACCCTATAAATACAATGGCTTTCTTGAAGAATAAAAAATCAAACTCATGCAAAGAATCTATAATGTCTGAAATGAGCACAAATTATTTTCTTGCATACAAAACAAAATGTTAAACTGATGAACAAAAATAGATACTGAGACAGAGAAGCATCGAACAGACTGTCAAACTTCAGCAGGAAGGCAGGGGAGGGTTGGGGGGGTGGTAAGAGATCAACTGAAGGACTTGTATGCATGCATATAAGCATAACCAATGGATACAGACACTAGGGGGTTGAAGGCATGTGCTGGGGGGTAGGGGAGGCCAGGGGAGGTCAATGGGGGAAAATGGAGACATATGTACTACTATTGTAATACTTTAAACAATAAAAAATATGTTTTTCTTTACAAAATAACCGGCATATTAAAATTACAGCTCTGAGTCGCTTTGACTGATTACGCATGAGACCAGTGCAAGTGGACGTGTCTGGCTTCATTAAGAGAATGCATATTGCAAGAACTCTAGAGAGCGAAGAGTTTATTCTCCTCTCCTATGACCAGCTGCCTTGAATAAATGCTTGTCTTTATACAGGAAAAATATTCACAAGGTGTTAGAAATACCTCTACAGCTAAATGCCACACATGGTCAATGATAGGGCCAATAAAATGGACCATCAGGAGAATGTGCTGGATAATTCACAGATCAAATGACAAAGTATATAAATACATGAGCTGGCCATGAGATAATGAGCCAGTGAGTCACCAAGGAGTGTAGCTCAAGAATGGTTTCCATCTGGCACCTTAAAGAAAGCCAGGAACATCGCCCTGCAGAGCGGAAGAGCAAGAGGGGGATTGGCTCTGCTTTGCTTGCCATCTGTAGATTTAATCCCAGTTGTGTTGGCAGAGTTGTCCCAGCATTTACATATCCCAAGAGTTGCCTTTAATTAAGAATGACAAAAAAGTTAAAAACCCTCAACCATACAGACCCATCGAACTATTGCCCTTTCTTCTTACCTTCACAGCCAAGTTTCCAAGAGGAGCATTTCTATTTGATGCTCAGGTTAGTTTAGTGCACTTTCACGTTGAATTAAGTCAGCCCAATCAACGTGTGAAATCACTGCTTCTTGTTACAGCTAATGCATATTATTGACAGACTTGAATATTATTCCACCTCAGTCTCTTCCTCTAATTTCAAACCCATGTACAGACATTTATCTTATTTATTTCTGTATTGCTTAAATGATTTATAGGTTTGAGAGATTCTATGATTAAAAAATGAAGATCTACTCTGAAGCTGAGAAATAAGAGCTCACACTGTGAGCTAACTCCCCAACACCTCCACAGTCTAAAGATACCAGACCAAAAGGGGTTGGCCTGGCCAGAGAGCCTCTAAAAAGAATATGATGCACACTCTGAAATTTTTAAGTAAGAAATGGAGTGTGCCTCATAGCAATAGGTCATTCTGCTGTTCGGTTGATTTGCATATTAGCCTTTTATTATGTAGGATATGTAAAGTGCTCATAATAATGTCTGGCATATAAAAATTTAATGTGTTATATTTTTAATTATTATTATTTTAAATGTACATGTACTTTTAAATCTACAAAGGTTACCTAGGGGTAGAGATCTGGGACCATAATATTTATGCTCTTATGTATTTAGACAAACAAATAATGCATATGATTCAAAAGAGAAAGCAATGCATGCATCCTTATTCATGTACTGGCATAGATTGTTTTTCTTATAAACTTATTGTCACCCATTAAAGCACTGAAAGTATGTCTGAGGCTTCAGAGGATGGAGCAGAAACATGTTTTAGTTGAGGGAGAGGGAAAGCAGAGGTCTTCCTTGAAAGAGCCCTGGCCCAGATGTCAGCAAATCTGGCTTGAACTCCCTGTTCTGTTCCCTACTAGCTGTGTGACCCTGGGTGAATCACCACCCCTCTCTGGTCCTCAGTTCATTTCTGAGAATTGAAGCAAATACTCTCTCTCTGTGAAGCTCTGAAAGTCTATCCTGCTCACTTCGAGGCCAGGGACACTCTCTCCAAGGGCCAGTGTTCAGGGGACTATCTGAGTAGAGGTGAGACCAGCCCACCACTTTGGGTTGGCTGCTTCCTTGGACACAAAATTCTTCTAATAATAAACATGTGGAGTTGTTTAATTTACCAAAGATGGGCATTAAAGCACAAAGAGGAGAGAAAATACTCCCTAATGACAACCTGGTTAAGAGTCTATCCCAATGCTTGCAGGGGCCCCAGAAATAACACAGCCGTGCAGCTGAGCCCCGGAAGGCAGAAAGGACCTTCTACAGCTCCTCTCTAATCTGTTTTTTGTCTTCAAGTTGTGGAAACAGTTTTGCATCTCAAGAGAAATTAGGAGTGTGCAAGGCATATCTGGTAATTTATTTCCAGGGTTTTTATAAAGTAGCTTTGCCTCACTCAAGTCTTATTTTTCCAGCCCTCTCTAGCTCTTTTTTCCCCTGCTTCTTTCTGCTTGGGTTATGTTAGCCACACAAACAATTAGCAATTCATAGCATACAACTCACTGTGTGCTAATGGCAGTGGATTTATTTGGCTCACAAATCTGCTGCTTTATTTTTAGAACATTTAAATTTTATGGTTAGATATTAAAACTGTAAATTATATAAATTATAAAAAGCAATTGGAAGACCCAAGGAATTCAGCCATTGGAATATATATAGAATATATTTTAGAGGCCTGGTGCACAAAATTCATGCACTGGGGTGGGAGGGGTCCCTCAGCCTGGCCTGCACTTTCTTACAGTCCAGGACCCCTCACTCCTTACTGCCCACCTGCTCGCTACTTCTTACCACTCAGCTTGCTGCTCCTTAGTACTGCCACAGAGGCAAGAAAGGCTCCCACCACCACCCCTGCACTCACCAGTCATGAGCCTGGCTTCTGGCTGAGCAGCGCTCCACCTATGGGAGCGCACTGACCACCAGAGGGCAGCTCCTGCATTGAGCATCTGCCCCCTGGTGGTCAGTACACATCATAGTGACTAGTCGTTCTGATTGTTTCACAGTAACAGTCACTTAGGCTTTTATTTTACACACACACACACACACACACACACACACACACACACTCACACTAGAGACCCAGTGCACGAAATTTGTGCACTGGTAGGGTCCCTAGCAGCTGGCAGCAGCCGGCCGGCTACTCCCTCCCTTCCCCCAGCCACCTGTCGATGGCCAGAGCCTCCCTCCATTCCCCTGGCCAGCCCCGCCCCCTGGTTGAACTTCCTGAAGAACTCCTGGTAGAGAGGACAATTTGCATACTACGCTTTTATTATATAAGATATATATATCTGAAATTATATATATATATATATATACATATATATGATTAATTCCCTCTACTCCCATAAAATAACCCTACTTTCTGCTTTTCAATATTTCACCACTATAGATTATAAACACTCTTGTATAATTTCCCCTTTCTATAGCCAAATTTAAATTATTGATGGGATGGAAGAAGCATGAATTTAAATCCAATGACAAAAGACATAAACAGCACAGCCACCTCATTTTGACAAATTTTCAACTTTCCCTCACATCAGACTTTGGGTAGCTCTGATAAGGAAAGCCCTCAGTCTCATTTCTTTGCCTCCTAACAACCATGGTGGAAATCCCAGCAAGAGAAACACTGGTGGAAAAACAATGGAGGCATAAAGAAATCCAAGAGCTGAGGGGGAAGCTGAGTGTGACCCATAGGTGACCCATTTCTAATAAGTTTACTGTTGGCTTATTTGGGGTAACTTAGAGTTACAGTTCAGGGCTGCCAAGTGATTTATAAAGGTATCCAATCTCTCCATTTCTCAAGGAGGATGGCAAGAGGGAGCCCTGATCAGGACACTAGGCAGATGCATTTTCCAAGGCAGCCAGAGCATTACAAAAGAACAGGAGAGAACATTGATTTTATTTACCTTGTTCTAACACCATGTTCTGTCATGTTGTTCAAAGCTTGCCTGACATCCTCTAAACAAACCAAAATAGATGGATAAATAGTATGTTTAAGGGCTCTTCCAGATGAACATATCTTGCTTCTGTGTTTTAACACTGCTCAATCCTAACTCATGCTTTATGGGATCAGAAACCATGTTTATTTCCACACAGGCTCCATACATCAGGGTCTTTTAGTACTAACACAGTGAATACCCTTTATAACACCACACTTCCTAACTCATGGAGTTATTGTGAAGATAGAAAAAACAACTAAGCAGAGGCCCTACTGTGTGCTTGGCATGGAGATTAAAATTAGCAAGACATTGTTCTTGTCTTCAAAGAGCAAATGGTCCGATTGAGCAGACCTATGTGAAAATAGATGACTGTGATTTAATGAGAGCAGAGAGGATACCGCTTAATAATCTGCAAGGCAAACTATAAATGTTACAATGCATGGTTTCAAGTCTAGTTTCCAAATGTTATTCTTATTGTTTTTATCTTCACCAATGTTCTTCATAATCTTTGGCATTCAATACTTAATGTAATACTATACTCACTGAGTTCCATTCTTAGAATTCATAGCCTTGGTAATGCAAATCAATGTAGTTATTAATTATTTAGATATGAAAGCTACAGAATCTCTCTCTGTTCTTCCTACCTTGCTTTTCCTCCTGAATATTTTTGCCTTTCTTAACTATGGATTTGTCTTTATGAAGCTCATTCTACTCCCATTTGAGTGGCTACCCCATTTTCCTTGATGTTTGTATAATAATGTGTGTGTGTGTGCACGTGTGTGTAGCTAGCAAAGGAGTATTATATTGAAAATAGAAAGTTGGAGAAACTTTCTTATCTGGGATCAGAGATCCTGAACTATGAAATTAAAGAAACCCAGAAAGTAAGCATAAGCATATCTTCTTAATGACTTACCTCTTGCTCTAGTCAAGGCTTCAACAAAGGTGGGCTGGGATAGGTCATTGTGAAAAGCTGAGGGCAGAGGTTCCACAGACATAAGGAAGATCAAGCCCCTACAGGAAGTCAAGTTCCAGCACATGTGGAGTAGAGGAAATGTGTGAACTGCCACAGAGTTAAGGACATCCCATTAAGGATCTGGCAGGAACTTGGGTCCTGGGGACTGGATAATGGAGTTAAATGGTCAACAGGGTCAGGACACAGGAGGCCTGAGTGATGGGATCCAGATCCAGCTATGGAGTGATTAATACAAGATGCCCAATCTCTTTACTCCTGGCCAGGACACTCAGCAGCATCCTATTTTTAGGACAACCAGGAGCATCCTAGCTAATGAAGAGGGAATATGCAAATTGACCATCATGCCATCACAAAGTGGCAGCGCCCATAGCCACAAGATGGCAGCGCCCAGTCTCCTCAGCCCCACTGGAGTCCCCCAGTCCTTTCAGCCCTACTGGGGGGTGGCAAGTGTACAGTGTGGCCAGACCTGCCCTCAGCCCCCCAGCTGCCCAGGGTGGGCCCAAGGTGCAGGCAAGACTCAGATGGTGGCTGCCCACCCGTCCAGGGCCACCCGAGGCTCAGGTAACCAGGGCTGGCTGAGGCTTACACTACCAGCAGTGGCAGCAGCAGTGACCCCTGATATCTGGGTCACCTCCCACCCATGAGGGATCCCGGACTGTGAGAGGGGGCAGGCCAGGCTGAGAGACCCCCCCCCTCCAGTGCATGAATTTTCATGCACCGGGCCTCTAGTTGCAAAATAAAAATCTAAAGCCCCTATCTCAGGTTACAAAATGCCCCATAGATCAAAACCAGCCTTCATGCTTAATAACAGTAGCCAATATATGTGTCATACCTACTGTGTGCCAGACATGCCTCTAAATTATATAAATACATATATATGAATTTAATATTCACCACAACCTTGAAGGGTGGAGATATTACTGTCTCCATTTTACAGATGATGGAACTGAATCACAGACAGGTTAAACCACTTGGCCATGGTCATTCAGTGAAGAAGTGGAGGACTCAGGAATCAAAACCAGAAAGTCTCTGAAGCCTGGGACCCTAAGCTCTATGCTATACTTCATCACTGTGTCTTATTTAGCTTGGGCACTGCTTTGTAATAACTTGGAATGAGTTTTCAGCATTTACAAGTTGGGAGATAAAATCCAAAATTCTAGGTTCTCTTGAATAATTGAAAGATATGTCAACCTGGGTCCACATTCCTTCATAGCAACAAATTGCTGGAGATGGTGGTCATGGACTATTAGATGGCATATGAGCTTTCTGGTTAACCATAGTCCATACCAACCCAACCATCCAGCCAGCCCCTTGACTGTTCGCACACACAAAATATCCTGTCCACAGAAAACACTACAAGTAGGATAGGGGAAGAGAAGGAACGCTTCTAATTTACAATTTAAAAACAAGTGTCTTGAATTTTTGTCCAGCTACCTAAATGCAGAGCATTCTCCACTAGTCCCTTCTTCAAGGCAAGCTTTAAGATCCCTCATGAACCCCCTCTCCTCAACCTTTCCCTACTTATTTCTCTCTATTCTCTCCTCCCTCTCAGGTACACCACACACTCCTCCTCTGCTATCATGCCAAAGCTCTTTCTTTGGTAGTACTTTACAGCCCTGCCTCTGTCAGACCCTTTCTTTCCCTCAAGATCTCAGCTACTCAAAGCAAAGCTGCTTTAGGTAATTTCCCCAAATAAGGAACACTCTGGTACTAGTAGCTATTAAGAAAACTGACCTTTCACCTCCACATAGAAGCACAAGTCTTACTTTCTTTGAACCCCTTAGACTCTAAGAGGCTTAGAGCCTGCATTGTTATGTAGATCCATTTCTCTATTGTGGTGTGGTAATGAAACAGATCAAATACATTATACATCAAGGAGAGGCTCTCCTCTGATTCACAGAAAGACTTGCAATGGACTGGACTGGAACCCACAGTTCCATTAAGCACAAAACTTGGAATCTGAGAGTATGGCAGTTTCAGATTAGGGGGACTTAAAAATCTCATGGAGCTAATAAGGGTTAATGTAAACTTTTCAGGTTATGACTTATTTTTTTTTCTTTAAAGTCACCTAAATGAGAATGATTATTGTTTCTACATGAGAATAAACCTCTGAACCATCAATCCCAAAGGCACAACTGTGCTGCCAACATTAGTTTCCCAGGTAACTAAAACAAGGGCAGAAAACCCTTTCCGGGACTGGGTCCTGTCATTCAAAGTTTCTTTCACATAGTGCTTACCCAACCTCAGTTTATATCAGAGTTCTCATTAAAACACAGTTTGCTGGGCCCCACCCTGGAGTTTCTGATTTAGTAGTCTGTGATAAGAATTCTGTTTTCTAAATGCAAATACAGAGAATTTAAAATTAAAAGGTTAAACTGTGTGTGCTCACACCAACCCTACATATCTACTGTAAACGTGGGCTTACTTTTTAGTTTTTCTCATTGTGGCCTAGGCTGCGTCCAGTTCCCCAGGCAGATTGGGGAGAACTGGGAATCACAGAAGATGCTAGCACACCACATTTCCCCACCCCATTTTTTTAAGGGCTGGCATTTAATCCAATCCAGAAACATAGAACCCCTACCTAATTGGCTTCATATCATCTCAGAAGACAAGACTTCTATGTTGGACAGTGTTTTCAAAAGCTTTCTAGGTGAAGGGAAAAAGACTACCCAAACCCATGATGGTTAGGCCACCAAGCTGGAACTGAATCTTTAACTTTCAAGGATTCTTCAGTATAGGAATAGAGTAAATTTCTGGGACAGGGAGAATATAAGGGCCTATGAATCAGGTCCTATGCATGTCTGCCTTCATAAGGACAACTGTTCTTCCAGAATCCTCCTAAGACCGTGGGGATTCCTCATCCTAAGCTTTGTAACCCTGGTGACCATCAGCTCACCCTGAGATTGGCCCAGTGTTGGCCAATCTCACCAAAACAACCACTTTTCCCACTGACTGATGTGTATCTCATCTAGTGCTATTTTTTCCTATGACTAAAACCCCCTTTTATGCTCTGTATGCTTCCATCATAACTGATTATTTGATACAGGGATATATGAATAGCCAGATATTTTTCATGTTTAATTACATAGCTCCGCCAGACATCATGTCTCTCTGATGAAGAGTCCTTGTAACCCAATGCCATTAAGAATAATTTAAGCTTTTTTTTCTTGTCATTTGGTGTTTTCTTTTAAAAATAGAATGACCAAAAAATAGCAGCTATTGAGTCAGCCTGAGATTTAGCCCAGCTAGTTAGGTTTCACAGTGAAGAATAATGTTGTTATTAAGTGTTTCATAATAAAAAAGCAGCTTAAAACAAAGTCCACCTTAAATTGTGAGGAACTGGATTATCTTGTAGATGAGAGACATTGCTTATCTGAGCATGCATTGCTGGATTCCACCAGCCAAAAGCATCCTGCAAGTGTGTGGCTATTTCTCCACTAACTGAAGAAGAGAATGGTAAGAAAGGGAGCCGTTGGTGAAGCTGTGAATTCACAAACAGTTGTCTTTGTTCTTGACCTCCTCCTTCATCTTTTGCCCTTAACTAACTGGATATATGGGTACCTGCTTGAAATTTTTCTGCAAGATTAAAATCATTACAAGATTTAAACATTAAAAGTACTGCAACTTTAGTTATTAAACGAAAATAGGTCCTGACAGTAGCAAACACCCCTCTTCACTTTTTAAACTTTCTGCATCTCACCTCGATTCCACCAAAAATATTGCTATTCTTGGTCATGTTGTTTTGGGGAGGAAAAAAAAGTCTTTCTGGAATACAATTTCTGTTCATTTCATTAAAGGAAAAATGTATAGGTAATAATGAGCTCAAAGTTCTCCACTGCTATACCTATCAATCCTAACAGCTAATGTTATTGAGTACATGTACTATAATAGGCCAGTTACTTTGCAAGATGCCTTACACATGTTATTCCATGGAATTTTCACAAAATCTCCACCAGTAATCTTTAATGAAGAAATAAAGGCAGGAAAGAGTAAGTAAATAGCCCAATGCCACACAGCCATCAATGGCAAGCCGATGTGACTACGAAACCCATGCTGTATTCTGAAGATGGGAATACATTCTTCCTTCTCAGTAAAGAAGAAAATCTGACCCTAGAGGAGGAAAGGACGTCTTCCATAATAGACCTTGCCGGCTGTAAAATAGACTATTACAGGGGGATATAAAAAGCAGGCAGAAAGAAGATATTAATGACACTTGAGACTCCTTTTTGGAATCTTTGCATTTTCAGATGCTGAGTTGGAAAATCTCTCTGTTCCTAATTACTTTTGACAATCTCAGAAATGAAGTCAGGTCAAAAATATAGTCGGAATACTCAGTCAAAATATCCAGGCTGCAGCTGAATTTATTACCAAAGGACAGAAAATAATTTGATTTTGGCGAATTTGACTCAGTAATTGCTTAAAAAAAAGTTGGCAGAGGCTAAGCTGAAAATATAAATAATTGGAGGAACAATAATCATTATTATTATGGACATGCAAGGTACATTCCTACAGAACCAGATAAATACCTAAGTCAGCACTTAAATCATAGCTTCTAAATTTATCTGTCCTCTGCGATGCTAAAGCAATGTTCTAAACAACCTAGAGGAATGATGGAACTGAATAATGAAAATAATGAAGCAGAACACTGTCCTTGCAACCTCTAAGGCCTCTATGTTTAATCTTCAAAAGAATTCATTGTGAGATACAGAAGCTGTGTAAGAACAAATTCCTCTTTTGTCCTTGGAACCAGCCTTGTTCACCTGGTCCATATGTTTCCTCCTGCCATTTCCCTGACCGGCAGGCCTTGGACACGCTTTGCCTTCCTGGGTCCTGCCACCCTCAGGTCCAGTTCAGGTTTGCTCCCCCAGATCTCCTTCCCTGACCACCCCACACAGCATGAATGGCCCATTCAATAGACAGTTATTGTACATGGTCTTGTGGTCATGCTTAAATTAGAGACATATGAAATCATGCTCAAAGTCACTAATCATCACAGAGATGCAAATCAAAACAACAGTGAGGTACCATCTCATACCTGTCAGAATGGCTATCATCAACAAATCAATAAATGACGAGTGCTGGAGAAGATGTGGAGAAAAAGGAACCCTCTTGCACTGCTGGTGGGAATGCAGACTGGTGCAGCCACTATGGAAGAAAGTATGGAGATTCCTCAAAAAATTAAAAATGGAACTCCCATTTGACCCAGTAATCCCACTTCTGGGAATATATCCCAAGAAATCAGAAATACCAATCAGAAAGGACATATGCACCACTATGTTCATAGCAGCACAATTTACAATAGCTAAGATTTGGAAACAGCCTAAGTGCCCATTAGTAGATGAGTGGATTAGAAAACTGTGGTACATCTACACAATAGAATACTATGCTGCTATAAAAAAAGAAGGAACTTTTACCATTTGCAACAACATGGATGGAACTGGAGAGCATTATGCTAAGCGAAATAAGCAAGTCAGAGAAAGATAAGTATCACATGATCTCACTCATATGTGGGATATAATGAACAACATAAAGTGTTGAACAAAAATAGATCCAGAGACAAAGAAACACTGAACAGACTGTCCAACCTCAGAGAGAAGTCAGGGGTGGGATAAGAGATCAACCAAAGGACTTGTATGCATGCATATTCACATAACCAATGGACACAGACACTGGAGCAGTGGGGGCTTGTCCTGGAGATTGAGAATGGTGATGGAGGGGTCAATTGGGGGAAAAGGGAGATATATATATAATACTTTAAACAAACAAACAAACAAATTATTGAGGGCCTCCCAGAACTTTTGTTTATATTGGTTATATCTATTGATATTTACTGTATTAAAAATTAAAACAGAAATTTTTAAAAAGACAATTTAAATCTTTAATCATATTTTGACTTTTAGTGTATAGCAGCCTTGTCTCTATCCAGTTTGGAAGTTCCTCAAGGCAAGTTTTGCATTCAGTGTGATTAGGTGGAGAGCAGAGCCATTAACTCTGGTAGAAAAAGGCAATGGTGCCTGGCTGGCATGGCTCAGTGGTTGAGCTTCAACCTGTGAACCAGGAGGTTGTGGTTCAATTCCAGGTCACAGCACATGCTGGGGTTTCGGGCTAAATCCCCAGTGTGGGGCATGCAGGAAGCAGCCAATCAACGATCCTCTCTCATCATTGATACTTCTATCTCTCTTTCCCTCTCCCTTCCTCTCTTTAAAATCAATAAAAATACATATTTCTAAAAAGGCAATGGCACTATTGGACAGCCGTGGAAAGTAGTGGGAAGAGGAGGCAAGCTGAAAATGCAGGGGTAGAGGTGGGAAATACAACAATTTATAAGGTGTAAAGCTCAAGAGAGAAGTCTGGTAGATCTATATAAGGAAACTGGTTAAAATAAAAGTTTGGGGATAGTAGCACTAAAAGTTTGGAAGCAAAAGGACAGATACAAAGTAGCTGCTGATCCAAAGCTGAAGAAGATGAAGACAAACTGGGAAAGTGAGCAGGAATGATACAAAAGAAAGAACAAGATTAGGAGGCTGATGCTGAACTTGGACTCTGGTTTTACCACTTCCTATTTCAGTCCAATGAATCCAGTTCCCAATTCACTGTGGTTTTCTCATCTGTAAAAAGCAGATAAAAGGACTTATCTGGAAGCACTGCTGAGAGGGTAAAATGAGATAACGTTCATAAAGAGCCTGTCGGTGTTTAACACCCTGCAGCTGTTAGAACATGTGCCTTTCTTTCTACACTGGGGGAACTGTGAGGTGACTATCAGAATCACAGGATTGGAAGTGGGTTCAGTGGGAAAATATAGGAGATATTTTCGAATCCAAGAGCCAACCTAACATGCATATAGTAGATATCTGAGTTCCACCTCTGTAACAATGAAAGTAAGGAAATGACAAGGAAATGTAAGCACTAATTACACACCTATTATATCTCAAGCACTCTTTTGGACTTTAGGGAGCCAAAGATGGTAAAGAAGGCATGGTCCATGCATCCCTCATCCCAAATAATCAGAAGTATTTCAGAGTAGATTAAATACCCAAGGACTGGAAAATTTTAAATAACATTATTTGAAGCTAGAATATAAACTGGGGTAACAAACTACATGCTAGTCAACTCAATACCATTTGTGGAAAAATACTAGGAGCATTTGTGAAAGGAACAACTTGACAAGCATAAGGTAATTTGATTAGGAACATGAAATATGCTTTTAGTGGCAAAAGATGTTATAACAGCTCACTGGTCAGCCTCCTTTGAAGTCATTTACTGCCATGGTGTCTGATTTTGGACCAACATTCTTCCTAATAACTATATTAGATTTGGAGCACCAACCATATGATAGCTAATAGCTTAAACTTTTATTAGGTGTAAAAATAGAACACGGAACAAAAAGGATGAAATCCAATTTCAAGGAAACTAAATGTTGAGAGTGAAAAAGATAGTATGGAAAAATAGATATTTCAAATCTGAGAAAATCCCAGATAAAATATATACTTTTAAATTCCCACAGAGTTTGCATTTGGAATATGTATTTCATCCTTTCAAGTACACTGTATGGAAATCAAAAAAAATATTAAAAAATAGTTGATTGATAATATAGGAGGGAACCAAGATGGCGGCATAGGTAAACACCGGAGTTTGCTGCCTCGAACAACCACTTCAAAAATACAACTAAAAGACGGAACGGACATCACCCAGAACCACAGGAAGGCTGGCTGAGGAGAGATTCTTCAACTAGAAGGAAAGAGAACAGCATACCGAGGCTCAGAGGAGGCGCAGTGTGGAAAATACAAAGGTACGGAGGTGCGTGTGGAGCGGGCTGGTGGCTGAGGGCGCGGATGTCGTTTTCAATCAGGAGGGAGTCTCAGACTCTGAGCTCCAGATCCGGCGAGTCTCTAGGGACTCAGACTCAAACGGGAGAAGCGGGATTGTCTGGCATCGATCGGAACGTGAGGGCAGCTTTCTCTCCGAGGTTTGCAGCGGTTGCTGGGATTCTGAGAAGCAGAGCCTCTGGGAACGGGACTGAGAGCAGCCATAACTGCTCCCTCCGCCCACCTGTTGAGCCCCTGCGACCCGCCCCGCCCAAGCCCCGCGCAGAGCCATTTGCCGGATAGCCTCAGGCAAAGGCTAGATTAGCACCTCTCCAGAGGACAGAAGTTTTCCCACAGCAGACACAGCTGATTCTCACAGCCAGTTGGCCTGGAGGTCAAATCCCTCTAGTATTAACTACAACAATCAAGGCTTAACTACAACAAGACTGCGCACAAAGACCACTAGGGGGTGCACCAAGAAAGCGTAAAAAATGCGGAGACAAAGAAACAGGACAAAACTATCAAGGGAGGATATTGAGTTCAGAACCACACTTTTAAGGTCTCTCAAGAACTGTCTAGAAGCCGCCGATAAACTTATTGAGATCTACAAGAAATCTAATGAGACCCTCGATGCTGTGATAAAGAACCAACTAGAAATTAAGCTTACACTGACTGAAATAAAGAATATTACACAGACTCCCAACAGCAGACCAGAGGAGCGCAAGAATCAAGTCAAAGATTTGAAATGTGAAGAAGCAAAAAACACCCAACCGGTAAAGCAAAATGAAAAAAGAACCCGAAAATACAAAGATAGTGTAAGGAGCCTCTGGGACAGCTTCAAACGTACCAACATCAGAATTATAGGGGTGCCAGAAGATGAGAGAGAGCAAGATATTGAAAACCTATTTGAAGAAATAATGACAGAAAACTTCCCCTACCTGGTGAAAGAAATAGACTTCCAAGTCCAGGAAGCACAGAGAACCCCAAACAAAAGGAATCCAAAGAGGACCACACCAAGACACATCATAATTAAAATGCCAAGAGCAAAAGACAAAGAGAGAATCTTAAAAGCAGCAAGAGAAAGAAACTCAGTTACCTATAAGGGAGTACCCATACGACTGTCAGCTGATTTCTCAACAGAAACTTTGCAGGCCAGAAGGGAGTGGCAAGAAATATTCAAAGTGATGAATGCCAAGAACCTACAACCAAGATTACTTTATCCAGCAAAGCTATCATTCAGAATTGAAGGTCAGATAAAGAGCTTCACAGATAAGGAAAAGCTAAAGGAGTTCATCACCACCAAACCAGTATTATACGAAATACTGAAAGGTATCCTTTAAGAAGAGGAAGAAGAAGAAAAAGGTAAAGATACAAATTATGAACAACAAATATGCATCTATCAACAAATGAATCTAAGAATCAAGTGAATACATAATCTGAGGAACAGAATGAACTGTTGATTATAATAGAATCAGGGACATAGAAAAGGAATGGACTGACTATTCTTGGGGCGGGGGGGAAGGGGTGTGGGAGATGTGGGAAGAGACTGGACAAAAATTGTGCACCTATGGATGAGGACAGTGGGTGGGGAGTGAGGGCGGAGGGTGAGGTGAGAGCTGGAAGGAGGGGAGTTATGGGGGGGAAAAAGAGGAACAAATGTAATAATCTGAACAACAAAGATTTAATTTTAAAAAATAAATAAATAAAAAATAAAATAAAAAATAGTTGATTGATAATATAAAGCAATATTAGGCAACTTGATACATTCTAGTAAGTCTGCAGTTATTCTTGTGATGTCTATGTGGGAATTAAGAATTAATGATGTCCAATGAAAGAATGGGAAAAAAGTAAATCACTCTTAATAAACGAAGGCATCACTTAGTGAAGATGGTCAAGAGGAGATATCTGGTACTAGATGGAACTCTCGAAATGAACTTTCCCCAATTCCTTAGATAATTCATGATGCAATCATCCCCTTTGATTTTCTCCTGGTCTTCATCAGGCTCTGCTTGGCAATGCTCTGCCTACAAGTCAAATGGTAAGCAGTGGCTGAGCATGACTTCTGTTCAGCCTGAGGGCCAAATGGGGCAGTAAGGATGGCCAGCCCTCTCTCCAAGTGCTCTCTAAAGGCTCCAGGTAGAGTGTGGAGAAGTACACCAAGCATCTAAGTCAGCTTCATGTCAGATTTATCCCACTCTGGGTGTGGAATTGTCCTCTCACATGGGGTCAGCCCCCAGAGCCTCACACACTGTCATTTGGATGCCAGGTTTCAGCCCACCCCAGAGCAGCAAGTTCATATCAACATTTAGCTTTATTTTCAATGGTGACTCTTTTGCCTTACTCCAGCAATAACCTGCCGTGTGAGTGCAGTCAGACCATATCATTTGTATTTGTCTTGGGGAGACAATCACAGCCACCTCAAAATACTATAGCATTATAAAGTGCCATCCCTCAACCTCCGTCCTTTTCAGAGACCTTCCTGAAATGCCTTCTGAATTAAAATCATAATGTCCGCACCACCTATCTCACCAGGTTATCTGGGGGTTGAAACAAGCTAATTCATATCAAAAGCTGTTGAGAAAGTTGAAACTACTATACAACATCAAAATAAGACATTAAAAAATAAGACTGTTTTTAACACTACCATTTTCTATGGGATCAGTTGTGGGGTTTTTTTCAACCTTCCTAGAGGTCATAGTACTGCAAACAATCTCTAATTATTTGATTCTGTTGCAAATGACAACTTAATATGTGAAACCTCCTATTTGTTCATTTTTTTTTACTACAAAGTGAAAAACTAAGTGCTGAGATAAAAATTAATGATATGAAGACATTTGACTCTTACCTCCTTGATAAGTGGTATGATGTTTTATTCATCTCTGTCTCCCTAAGATCTAGCAAAAATGCTGATCCCATAATAGAAGATTCATAGGTAATTTTTGGCTTTAATAAGAAACATTCTGCAGGGCACACAGCTCATCAAAATAATACAGATCCTCAACTTCTTGTTTCTCTTTGAAGAAAGAGAATGCACAATTAATTTTCTTCATGTGAATGTTTGTGAAGTG
Source organism: Myotis lucifugus (assembly GCF_000147115.1). Classification (NCBI taxonomy): domain Eukaryota; kingdom Metazoa; phylum Chordata; class Mammalia; order Chiroptera; family Vespertilionidae; genus Myotis; species Myotis lucifugus. The sequence continues at coordinate 6,953,489 of NW_005871090.1, read as the reverse complement.
CCAAACATTGTTTTAAAGAACTCTGTGAATTATCTCCTGTTGCCTTCCTTTTTTAATGATGAGCATTCCCCAGTTCCCTCAAATACCCACGGAAGTTTTTATTTCTCTCTTGATGGTTAAAGCCTGGGTGAATTTCCTGTCATAGTGATGAGCAGAATGAGGCCCTACTGCCAACTTCACATATATGACTTCTGCAATGAATATCTGGGTTGCGCACTATTTTATGTTAGTTAAAATGAAGAAGAAAGATAAATATGGAAAATTAATTCAATATAAAAGCTCCTTATATGGCTGGTGAAATGACTGAGAAGCCATGTGACGTTTTACCATCCCCAGAATAATCTTCAACTTGGTCAGAAGTCAGAATACTCACTTTAATACCGGAAGGACAAGTGGTTGCCTACAGATGTAATATGGGTGAGATGGATTGCAAGGGGACATGAGGAAACAATGGTAATGCTTGGGATCTTGATTGCAGTGGTAGTTTCATGGATGTATATGTCTGTTAAAACTCATCCAATGACACCCATTAGGTATATGTAATTTACTGTAGATAAATTACACAAGAATAAAGTTGTCAAAAAAGGGGAGATGGCAGGGCAAATTAAAAACACAGCAAGAATTAGCAGGTGAGGAAGAGAAAGAGAAAGAAACTTGGCATTAACCCTAGTAGGGCTGTCAAAAATCGTCAAATGCATGTTTCCTAAAGTGGGTTTCATTCAACAATAGTCCTGCAAGAGGAGAAGAAAAGTACTCTTCAAGGTCAAATAAATATTGGAAATGAATAAATGTTCTATCGGTGTATGTTATCATAATAAATAGGCTTTAAGAAGTCCTGCAACAAATTTTGTTTAATTTCTTTTACCTGGCATGCCCCAAACTAATTTCAAGTGAAATCTATTTAAAAATGGCCTTGTCTGGCCCCTTCCTTTCATGTGGACCTAAGGAAAGTTACATAGCTAATTAGGAGACAGTGTTGGTTAAGAGCACAAGCTTTGACAGAATAGGACTACTTAGCAGAGAGATTTTGGACAAGTCATGAAAACCCTCCAAAACTCAGTTTTCCCCTTTGTAAAATGGGATAAATAAAAGAACCTAAATCTGAGGGTTCTGAGAAGTAAACAAGTAATTCATTTAAGTGCTGAGGACTGAATACATCAGGCTCCAATAAATACTAGATTTATGGGAGTAGGCAAGTTGTGACTAGAGTTCACATTTCAGATGTATTCCAGTGCATCACCTTAGATTTTTGAGCCATCGACAGGAAAACATCCTCTGTATAGGCTGTCAGATGGGAGGGTGTTTTGGATGAAAAGAGTGAAGGGATTAAGCAAAGAAAAAAACTCATGGACACAGACAACAGTATGATGATATCCAGAGGGAAGAGGGGTGGGGCAAGGTAGAAGAAGGTAAAAGAGGAATAAATGGTAATGGAAGGAGACTTGACTTGGGGTAGTAAACACACAATATGATATATAGATGATGTATTATAGAATTATATACCAGAAACCTATATAATTTTATTAGCCAATATTACCCCAATAAATTCAATTAAAATTAATTAATTAAAAAAGAAGCCCTGGCCGGGTAGCTTAGTTGGTTGGAATGTCATCCCATGTACCAAAGGGTTACAGGTTTGATTTTCGGTCAAGGCATATACCTAGGTTTCGAGTTCAATCCCCAATCCAGGGCACATGTGGGAGATAAAGGGACATGAGGAAACAATGGTAATGTTTAGGATGTTTTCCTCACATCAGTGTGTGAGTGGTTTTTTTCTCTCTCTCTCTTGTTTCACTTCTCTCTAAAAATCGATGAAAAATATATCCTTGGTTGAAGATTTAAAAAAAGAAAGAAAACACCCTCTGTATGGGTCAGGCTCTCCAGCGGACAGTCATTGCCCATACTGAGTATTCCACAGCTGACCTCCTTGTCATTCATTTCATCTCACAAGTGGCTCTGAGAAAAAGCAAACGATGCAGGATTGACTCCGAGTGAAAGAGAAATTCATCCTCCCAGAGCTGACTATGAAGTTAATCAAATCAATCAAAACTTTTCATGATTCCTTCAAATAAAGATACAGTGAGCCTCCATGAGGTGGGGGCTTGGAGTGAAGAGGAGCATTAAAGTAGAAAGCTCAGAGAAGTCTCTGTAAAACAAAAAACAGAAACCAATTCTCCATTTGGTTTACCTCCAATGGACCTGAACCAAACACTCACACACTTAAGTTTACTGAGAAATGCAGCTGATGGTTAACATTCGTACTTTTATTTAATTATCCTGCTCTATCCACAAGTCCTCATCTACAAATTGATGGCATGAGCAATCTGTACTCCATCAGAGGTGGAGCCCACTGCATAGCACAGCAGCTTTTCAGAACACATACTGAGAAAGGATGGGGTTGCCATAGCAACACCATCTGGCACTGGCACTGCCTACTCCTCCCTCCCCTTAGCACTCCCCTGTCTAGGCCCTCATCTTCCATGACAGATTGCTTTATTTTTTTCACTTTATGATGTATATGGACAAAGAGTGCATTTAAGGGCACACTATGTTAAGCCCTGGATCTTTGTGTAGGAAAAGCACCAATGATCAACATGATAACTATGTCCAATTATTTTCAAATGAAGATGCACATGAGAACCATCCATGACTTGAAGCCCAGGTGCCTGGGTCCAGAACTATGGATTCAGACTTCCTAGGAATTCAGCCTTATTTAATAATAATAAGCTCCACAAATTGGAGAACCACTAATTTACTCCAATTCTTTGATTTTATACATAAAAAAATAAGATCCTAAAGCCCCAGGAAGTAAATGAACCAAACCTCCTGACCCTCTTGCAACTTATTTATATTGACAGGCAAACAGCCCAATTTAATGTCCCCAAGTTCCAGAAGCATTATCTGCATATGCCTGCTCTGTGCCTAGTTGTATGGAAATATGCTTTCCCCAAATTCCCTGCCTCTAATTTTCTTGATTGATTAGCTGCTTGGCTGAGTGTAGCTGATTATAAAGAATCTCTGGAAATCCTAGAAGAAGCCTTCTAGCTGACATATGTTTATGTTGGATTCTGTATAAATTTTCTATCAAATATACAAACCTACAAATTTTATTTCTGAGCTAGATAATGGCTAAAAATCCCCTCCTCCATTTTGTGAGTATTTATTATCCTTTGAAACTGGATTCATAAATAATATACAGACACTGGGTTATGATTATTTGTAAATTAGGAAAACTTTATTTTCTAGTCTTTAGAAATAAATGGCAAACAACTTTTCTTTGATCCCCGAAAGTTTATGAAAGTTACACTAAATATGGGACCTGCCTATAAGGACAAATTAATAATATACTATTTTGTATTTATTTTTGAACTACCAGCTCTTAGAAATTGATCAAATTTCAGTGAATTTCCACCAAGCCAGATTCTGGATGGAAAGTAACTAAGATTTAGACTGTAGATTGTTAGACTGAGGCACTCTCATGATAAATGATGCCATTGGGGCCCTAACCGGTTTAGTTCAGTGGATAGAGCATTGGCCTGCGGTCTAAAGGGTCCCAGGTTCAATTCCGGTCAAGGGCATGTACCTTGGTTGTGGGCACATCCCCAGTAGGGGGTGTGCAGGAGGCAGCTGATCGATGTTTCTCTCTCATTGATGTTTCTAACTCTCTATCCCTCTCCCTTTTTCTCTGTAAAAAAATCAATAAAATATATATTTTTTTTAAATGATGCCATTGGGTAGCAACTTCCTACCCCTACTTAACCCAAACTCTTTTGGTGAGTTGGAGTGCAAAGAACAATCCTATGAAGCAGATACTACTATCTGCCTACCACCTTTCAGCTAAAGAGGAGTTTCTTAACTTCAGCACTATTGCTTTTTGGGTGGGATAATTCTTTGCTGCAGGGGCTCTTGCATTGTAGGTTATTTAGCAGCATCCTTGGCCCCTACTTACTAGGTACCAGTATCACTCCTCTCTGTTGAGGCAACCAAAATATCTCCAGACACTGACAGCTACCCCTGAGGAAGCAAATCACCGTAGTTGAGAACCACTACTCTAGAGTTTATTGGCCTGGAACATCCCATCTGTGATTCTTTCCTGTAGCTACTTTTAGAATAATGTTTCCCTTCAGAGCTTCGGACAAACTACCTGCTTAATTCTTTTATTTTAACATCTTTATTGAGATATAATTCATGTACCACAAAATTCACCCACTTAAAGTGTACAGTTCAGTGGTTTTAGTATATTCACAGAGTTGGGCATCCATCATCACACGCTAAGTTTAGAATACTTTTATCACCTCAAAAAGAAACTCTAACCATTAGCAGTCACTCTCCTCTCTCCTCTCTCTCCAGCTCTAGGCAGCCATTCACTAATCTACGTTCTATTTCTATAGATTTTTCCATTCTGGATTTTGCACATATATAGAGTCATGTAATATATAGTCTTTTGTGACTATTTTCATAATGCTTTCAAGGCTAAGCTATGTCGTAGCATGTATCAGCAATTGAGTAATTTTTATTATTGAATAAAATTCCACTGTATGAGCATACCACATTTTATTTAACCAGTATTCAGTTCATGGACACTTTAGGTCATATTTATTTTTTGGCTTTTATAAATAATGTTTTATGAACATTCATGTATGTGTGTGTGTGTGTGTGTGTGTGTGTGTGTGTTTCCATTTCTCTTTGGTGTATATATTGGAGTGAATTTTATAGTCATATATTAAGTATGTATTTAACTTTTTGAGGAACTATCAGACTGTTTTCCAATGGCTGCTGTTGAGCCCTGACTTTCTCCGTGGATTCATAATATATCAATGCATAATTACAGTTACAATGAAGCAGCCTGTACAAGTTGTAATAGTAGATCTTTGCCATCTAGAACCCCTGAATTTTCCTTCCCAACTTGCAGCCTTCACTCACTTGAAAATTCTTACTGAGCAGAAGATAAATTTCAGATGAAAGAAATTTGGGGAGGTATAGTCATTCTTCTATAGATGAGTAAACAAAGACACCAAAATTTTGTTAGGTTATATATGATCAAGTTGATCTAGTCTCTAGATTTATTGATCTACTTTCCAGATACTCAGACTGTTTTCCAATGGCTGCAGTGTATGAAGATTCCAATTGCTCACACATCTCGTGGTCTACCTACATTTACTGGGATGCTGTTGCCTAGGTGTTTGTTCAATTTAGTGAAATTACGTAAATGCTGGGCTGGGTGCATGCCTTTGGTGATAAAATAAATGTAAAAATAAACATTCCCTTGTCTGCAGATGTTGAGGTTTTATTATCACTATTCATGCCAATTTTTGTCAGAAAAGAAGGCCTAAAGAGCAGTCATTTAAAACCAAACATTTTGGTTTAAAAAAACTACTCCATTTCTACCCACTGTCGTTTAAGCTATCTATATTTAACATCCCCGTGAAACAAGTCACTTCATTCAAATGCACAATGTTCAGTTAGCTACTTCCAGAAGAAGTTGACATTTCCAAATGGACCTTCTTTTCATGCATTTGTTGAGCTTTATTTTACTATTTATATGTCCAAGGTTGGACAGTTGATTACACAAGCTATGGAATTTTCTTGAAACTATGCATAGAAAGAATAGCTTGCCCAATTATTCATGTGGTTACACTAACAAACAATTATTTTCTGGGGAGAACTGTGAACCGCTGATAAATGCTTCCTCTGATTACCTTTAAGGGGGAGATGCAGAAGATGTTCATTCAGGAACATGTCTTTCCCCTCAATTTTTTTTTATTGATTACAGAGAAAGGAAGGGAGAGGGAGAGAGAGGAAAAAGCATCAGTGATGATAGAGAATCATTGATCAGCTGCCTCCTGCATGCCCCGCACTGGGAATGGGTCTGCAACCCAGGTATGTGCCCTCACTGGGAATCTAACCGTGATCTCCTGGTTCATGGGTGGACACTCAACCTCTGAGCCACACCGTTGGGCTCCCCTCAGCTTTTAAACAAGTGAGTCCTACCCCCAAGCTCTTCAGTCATTTAAGCAATGGTTCCATATTTAACTGATATTACAGGATCATGGCACTTCAGGTAACGACACATGGACAACTTGTACATTAGGCACTTGCTATTTATCAGCAACTAGGCTTACTTTAAAAAAATTATTTTAACTATCACAGCAACCCAGTAAAGTAGATATTATTTTACCCAATTGATAGTTATGAAAACTGGAGCTTAAGTAATTTCCCCATCTCCCAGTTAGGAAACGGTAGAGTTGGGATTTTTACCAGGCTGGGCTGTGCTTATATTCACTCTATCATTGACTCCTTGGCTGGTACTTGTTTGGGATATGCAATTTGGAACATTCAGTGGCTCAATATTTTCAAATTTGTCACAGAAAGAAACAGGATTTAATTAGCAATGCATGATGGATAGAAAATCATTTCATTTTCCTAGACACTCTGAGATATCCCTGGATTAATCTGGACTCGTATACAGCCTGAGCAATATCCTTTTCTCTGTCCCCATGCTCCAAAGACTGCTTATTCTAACTGCTTTATCATGATACCTTGGTCCCGTGCTGAAGGATCAGGAGCCCACAGCACTGCTTTGGGCTTTTATTATGAAAAGGCAGTGGTTAAGGTCATGGATGAAAAGTCATGCCGTGTCTATCACTTGTAGTTGGGTAAACTGGGGCAGTTTTTAAACTTCTCTGTGCTTCATTTTTCTCATCTGCAAAATGGGCATGTGTGTTGTCCCTACTTCATGTGATTGTTGTGATAATTAAAACAGTTAACCCATGTCAAGTTCCCAGGGCATTGCCTGGCATAAGGGTAGGACAAAATGTGTACCCTATAGGACATTTAGGGATTTTTTATTTCAAGCAATAGAAACCTACTTTGCCTAAATTATGCAAAGGGAATTCAATGGGAGGAAGTTCATAGGACATAGGAGTCAGGGGAAGAACAGGAACCCCAGGGAGCTGTAGAATCCAGACAGCGAAAGAAATGGAGAGCCTGTTACATGGTCTGTTATGAGGATCCATGGAATAAAATGTTGTTTATTTTTAAAAGTATACATACATTGTTCTTCTTCTAAACAGTACCTGCCCAGATGGCTATAACTCAACAACAAAATGGCTCAATTAAAAAATGGGCAAAGGACTTAAATAGATATTTCTACAAAGAAGATATGAAAATGGCCACTAAGCATATGAAAAGATGCTCAATATCACTAATCATTAGGGAAATGCAAATCAAAACCATAGTAAGGTAACACCTCACACCCATTAGGATGGCTACTATTGAACAACAACAGAACATAATAAGGCTTTCAAGGATGTGAAGAGATTGGAATCCTTGTGCACTATTAGTTGGACCGGTACAGCCACTACAGAAAATAGTATGGAGATTCCTCAAAAAAATTAAAAATAGCATTACCATATGATCCTGCAATTCCAATACTAAACAATTGAAAGCAGGGACTTGGACAGGTATTTGTACACCCATGTTCATAGCAGAATTATTCACAATAGCCAAGTGGTGGAAACAACCCAAGTGTCCATTGGTGGATGAATAATTAAACAAATTGTGGTATATACAGGGTGTCTCAAAATAATGTATACACACTTTAACAGATGGTAGCTCAATTTTTAAAATGAAATGTACTTTAATAAACACTGCCTTTATAATTATCCAAAGTATGTATACACATTTTTTGGGACACCCCTTAAAAGGAATATTCAGCCTTTAAAAAGAAGGAAATTCTAACATTAATATTCAACCTTAAAAGGAAGGAAATATTCAGCCTTAAAAAAGAAAGAAATTCTTAACACGTTATGACATGGATGAACCTTAAGGAATGTATAAGGAACTCCTACAACTCAACAGCAACAATACAACAAAATGGCCCAATCAATAATAAATGAAATTAGCCAGTCACAAAAGGGCAAATATCATATTATTCCACTTATATGAGGTATGTAGAGTAGTCAAAATCAAAGAGACAGAAAGTAGGGTGGTGATTGTCCTCATTTTGGGGGAGAAAATGGGGAAACAAGGAAATGAGGAATTATTGTTTAATAAATAGAGTTTCTGTTTTGCAAGCAAAGAGTATTTAATGTGAATATATTAATGTCACTGAATGGTACACACAAAATGGTTGAGATGATAAAATTTTGTTATGTGTATTTTACCACAGTTAAATGTTTTTTAAATCAAATCACATAAGATGCCCCATATATTTGTAAATTGTTAAAATTTTAAATTGCTCAAAAGTAAAAGACGAAATGATAATAAGTTCTTTAAAATCTTGGAACTGAATAAAAATAAAAACTCTCCTTTTCATATCAGATGAGATTTGGATATTGTTGATGTTTTAAGTCCTTAAAACTATAGGAAGAATAAAATACAAGAATAGCCCTTCAACTTCAAAATAGCAAATGATTTTTTGAGGGCAAAGAGTGAAAACCTTAAAAGAAAGCATGGATATTTACCAGAATCTACCATTTCTGTTCATTGATAACCCCATTAAAAAGTGAAAGTTCAACCCCAGCCAGGAAGAATATATCTGCAGCTCATGTAACAAAGAAAAACTGCTATCCAGTATATGTAAGTAATTTCCACAAATCAATAAGACAAACCATTGGAAAATGGATAAAACATATGGGAGGAGACATTACAGATGAGGGAACAAAGAACAATAAATATATGCAAAGACATTCAATTTCAATAGTAATCAGGGAAATTAAAATTCAAACAATACAACAGCCTTTCAGAACCGTCGATTGGCTAAGATGAGAAGTCTGAGGCTACCAAGTGTTGGAAATGATGTAGAGCCAAGAAAACTCATTCACTGCTGCTTGGAGGGTAAATTGGCATAACCATTTGGGAAAAAAATTGACCACATTTAATAAAATTGAAGATGCATATATGCGATGACCTGCCAAGTTCTTTCCTAGGCACATGTAGTCAAGAAGATATAGACAAAATGTTCATAAGAGAATGTTGTAATAGTAAACATTTTTCAGTAGCATAATTCCATCCACGGGGACCTCTGTAAATCAACTGTGGCACAGGTATACAATGGCATGTAATCCAGCAATGAATATACATGAACCAAAGCTGCACATAACAATATGGATAAATCTTACAAACATAATGTTGAGGGGAAAAAACGAAGTTGCAGTAGAATATATAATATCACTATTTTATTTATAGACATTTTTAGGACATGTAAAATTGTGTGTGCCTAAGAATAAAATTGCTGAGTCCTAGGGTATGTGAATCTTTAGTTTTAAAAGACAATACCAAATGTTTCTTAGGGATTGCTCTGTAGTGTTTCTTGTGGTCACACCTGACCACAAGAAAGGGACACAGGAGAAGGGCATGGGGAACAAAGTGTACTATACTCAGGTTTTAGAGCAGTGGTTCTCAACCTTCCTAATGCCGGGACCTTTAATACAGTTCCTCATGTTGTGGTGACCCCCAATTTCATTGTTACAAATTGAACATAATTAAAGCATAGTGATTAATCACAAAAACAATATGTAATTATATATGTGTTTTCCGAAGGTCTTAGGCGACCCCTGTGAAAGGGTAGTTCGACCCCCAAAGGGGTCGCGACCCACAGGTTGAGAACCACTATTTTAGAGAGTAGAGAGACTGAGTCACCCCACACTGTGAGAGACCAGAAGGGATGAGCACCAAGGGGGTGGGTTCAACCAAATAAGTAGGGAGGAAAGAGAGAGAGAAAGAGGGAGAGAGAGAGAATTGGTGGGAAAGTGCCTTTATAGGGGACTAGGATGGTGTGCATTTGAATATAATTCTGTTAGAATAAATGATTTTGTGGATATTTTATTTTTATCTATTTATTTTACCAATATATTTTTATTGCTTTCAGAGAGGAAGGGGGAGGGAGAGAGAGATAGAAACATCAATGATGAGAGAGAATCACTGATTGGCTGCCTCCTGCATGCCCCCTACTGGGAATCAAGCCTGCAACCCAGGCATATGCCCTTGACCAGAATGGAACCTGGGACCCTTCAGTCCGCAGGCCAACACTCTCTCCACTGAGCCAAACTGGCTAGGGCTTTTTTGGATATTTTAAATCTCTCTTCTTCCCAGCCCTTTATTTCAGTAAAGCCTTCCCCACCTACACAGAAATAACAAGAGACATAAGCTCCTGCAGAATTTAGAGAAATCTTTGAAGAGAACATTGGATCCCAAGGCCCAAAGCCAGGCATAGAGAGATCAAATCAATTTCATCTACTTAGCAAAATCTAAGGCTCTTTACCTCAGCTCAGCCAACATTTGGGGAAGCCTGGGTAGTTACAGGGGCATGAGACAGTGTGTCTGAGGGAAGTTCGGTATAGCTCTCATGGTGCTTCTAGAAAGATGGAAAATCTATGAAGCGTTAGTTTCCCTTGTAAACCACATTTTCATTCTTAGGGTTCATTTTTATGTTCCTACTACAGCTCTGACGTAAGAAAGTGGCACTAGAATTGTAATTTACTTAACCGTTCAGACACTGGGATGTCCCTTGGAGGCTGCAAGATGCTGCGTATCAGCTATTTATTCTTGTCTTTAAAACAGCACACACTTGCTCACAGTCCATTTAACCATGACCATGATCAACAAGCCCTTTCCTACCACCAGCCCAGAGTGAGACCCTCTCCCTCTTTCCAAATAAGGGGGAACAATAATCCTGCTCATTCAAGGGAGGTACAGAAAAACAAGGGCTACCTTGACTACATGCAATGAAGTAAAAATCCCCAGCACCTCTAACTTTTGAAAATCAAAGCTCATTTTCACAATGGCAACAAATGGCACCAATTCCCACTGAGGAAATGTCAAGTGCTTAGTTATTTTGGTCTCCATTTGCTGTTCAGTGATAGGAACACAAGATATATCTTACTTATCTGTAGGCTAATGTTTTCTGGTTTCATTTTTAAAGGTTTGCATCATCTATAATGTATCTGGAATAAGGACTGGAGTAGAGAACCACATTTGCATTTTTACAAAGAGTTTGCCATTTGATACAGAACAATCCATTACAAAAGTTTTCCTTTCCCCACTTATGTTTAAACTCCCTATATTATTTTGTTAAATTGACTATTTTCTCCTATAATATGCTGTTTTAAAATAGTTTTTATTTATGTAATGGTTTAATATAAATAAACAGGAATCTCCCTGGCTATTCTTACATATTTATTTCTCCAGCTGACTCCTGATATCATTATGTCAAGTTTCAAAATAGTGCTGAGAATATTCTTATTGGGATGACATTGAAAGTATAGATAATGTCAGTGGACTTAATATTTTCCTATTATTGGTTCCTCTTATGTGTCCTTTCACTAAACTAAGTGATCTTTTACGTATGCCATTACCAATCCAAACCATTTTTGTGAAAAATTTTAATACAGAGAAGTTGTAAAACTAGTAAAATGATAAGCCATATATTCACTACCTTAGATCTAAATATTACTGATATTTGTCATATGTTATTTCTATTGGTGGGTGCTTATACTATTTATATATTTGCTGAGTTATTTGCAAACAAGTTATAGGCATTATAATACTTTATTCCTAAATATATCAGCATGTATACCCTAAAAAAGACATGCCCTTGCTAACCACAATATTATTATCATACCTGTATAATTTCATCTAATACTCAATCTCTATTCAAATTATCTCAATTGTTCTGAAAATGCCATTTACATCTTTTGGATTTTTGTTGCTCTTTGCAGCTTTGCTACATTTATTTATTTACTTATTTCTTTTCTTTCTTTGTTTAACATACTATAAATTTCACCCTTTAAAGTATATAATTTAGTGAATTTTAGTATATTTACAAAGTTGTGCAACCATCACTACTATCTAACTCTAGAATATTTTCATTAACCCCAAAGACACTCTGCACCATTAACAGTCACTACCCATTTATCACTCGCCACTTCTCCATCCTCAGCTGGTGGCAATCACTAATCTACTTTCTGTCTCTATGGATTTGCCTGTTCTGAACATTTTATGTGAATGAAATCATACAATATGTAGCCTTTTGTGCCTGGCTTTTTTCACTTATATAATTTTCAAGGTTCTTCCATGTTGTACTATGAATCAGGCCTTCACTTCTTTTTTTATTGAACAATATTTCATTGTATGAATAAGTACTACATTTTATTTATCCATTCATCAATTGATGAACATTTGAGTTATTTTTTAAATCAAAATCCCATCAAGGTTTACCCATTTTAGCCTGCTATTATGTCACTTTAGTCCCTTTAATATAAAACAGTCCTGTCACCATCTTTCTTTCTTTCTTTTTCTTTTGCCTACTTTGTTGAGTTTTTGAGTAGACGAGGCCAATTTTTCTGTAGAATGTTCCGCATTCTGTAACTATATGATTGTTAAGGGGTTGTGACATTTGCTCTTCAGTGTTTCTATATTTCCTGTAAACTTGAAGTCAAAAGGCTGGCCTAGCTAGTGAGAGTGCTTCACAGGAGATGCTGTCTGCTTCACACTGGATCACACCAGGAAGCCCACAGCATCAGGCTGTCGTAAAGCCGGTGATACTGTTTTATCACTTGGTCCAGATGATCTTGCCACTATGAAGGTTTATGTTTCCCTTCCCTGCCAGGAAGTGCTCTGCAGGTGGTACTTTAGCACAATGAAAGTATCTTATTCCCTCATAATTTTTCACTATTTTTTTCTGCACTTTTATAGAAATAATTTTATTCACTCTAATCTGTAAGAATTCCATACAGAATAGAAAACTGTTGTGTATCTTATTAACTTTATTTTTGGTTTTAAAAATTATCTGGGTTCCTCTTTTAAATGAAATCTTTACTTCAATTATACTTTCAAGCTGGTAGTGGCAAATTGTCCCCCAGTGTGTTGTCTTCCCTTATTCTTTAACAATAAACAGTTGCATGAGAGGAAGGACTATGATAGTGCCTAGATTGCCTACCTCTGGACTTGGTGAGAGAAATACATATTTACATTCAGACCACTGCTGTATTTGTTTTGTTGTCCTAAAGATTATGACTATTATTTCTAACTAAAAACAAGCTATTGATTTTTGCATTTTTAATTTTATAACCAATGTCTCTCAATTCTCTTACTGTTTGTAATTGTGTGTGTGTGTGTGTGTGTGTGTGGTCTCCTTTTCTCTTTTCTTTTTCCTAGATGTCTGGGTAGAAAATAAAACCCTCTACGAATAATGATACATTTTATGCCTTCTTTCCAACACGTAAACCAAATGTCTCTTTCTTGTCTAATTACATTGGCTAAGCAAAATAAGCCAATCAGGGAAAGACAAATATTGCATGATCTCATTTATATGTGGAATCTAAGGAACAAAATAAACTGATGAACAAAATAGGACCACAGACAGGGGAGCAAGAAAAAGACTGACAGATCTCAGAGGGGAGGTGGGAAGAAATTAAAGAACTTATATGCATAGCCCATGGACACAGACAATAGACATGTGAAGGCCCAGGGTGGGGTAGGAGATTGGTAGAGGCGGGAGGGGGGGGGCGGGGGGGAAGGGGAGCAAATTGGGGCAATCTGTAAATGTGTCAACAATAAAATAAATTTTTAAAAATGCTACAGCCCTAGCGGTTTGGCTCAGTGGATAGATCGTCCAGCCTGCAGGCTGTAGGGTCCCAGGTTCAATTCCGGTCAAGGGCATATGCCTGGGTTGTAGGCTTGATCCCAGTAGGGGGCATACAGGAGGCAACCAATCAATGATTCTCTCTCATCATTGATATTTCTACCTCTCCCTCTCACTTCCTCTCTGAAGTCAATTAAATATATATAAATTGCAATGCTTAGGCTATGTGCCTGTTACCTCTCTACCTGTTTGCAAGAGGAATGAACATCTTATCCCTTACATTTCTGACTATACTTTTCACTAATTAACTCAATGGGAAATTTCTCCAAAATAGAGGGAAAGTTTGGACACTGAGTAGCTCCCCCAACAAATTAACAAATATTGGCTTACAAAATCCTGGATTTGGTTTGATACATTTTTAAAAATTATTTGGGGGAACAGACAAATATGTTGTAAGGCAATTTTGTTTGGTTTAATTTTTGTAGGACTGGATATTGACTTTTCCTTTTAATTGACTTACAGTATTTTATGTTACCATTTAATATTTACTTTTATCATTTTCATTTATAGTATATTATGGATATAATACATACATATTTCACTTTATTATTGTATTTCTACATCATATTAATATTTATTAATTACAAAACATAATTATATTTTAAGGATGGGCTCCTTATTTTTAAGATACTAATAGACTCCTATTTGTCTGTTTTTATGTGTGATTTTTTTCATAATTTGATATGAGTGAATTGAATTCAATCTTTATCAAAACTTTTAATTGACTCATAAATGATGCAAGTGAGATTTCTTTGAATTCCTGAGGCTTGGGTCTCTTGCTCCCAGACCTTCAGTTTGAGGGTTGTGTATGGAGGACATTTTTATAGTGTTATTGGATTGCAGGTTAGAAATACTTCCACTTTCTCTTATGAAATTTTAACTGCCATGAACCAAGGTTCATGCCATTTGGTCTAGGAGGTATATGTGGATATCTGCACATTTCAGATCATTTCCCCAATTCAAAGTGGACCATAGAGGCATCACTTTCATCAAAGACCTTCAGTTGTTCCATTCCCGAATATCACCTGCTTCTCCCCAAGTCAATTTCAAATCCTTTCAACAAGTGGAGGGAAAATACATGTGAGATCTGTGAGTTTGCAGGAAGGAAAAAGAAACTTCACCTGGAATTCTCATTACTCTTTCCCCTCTTTCTCCTTCAAAGAAGTTTCTCTTTTGTCTTCTATTCTGCTAGATTCCCATTCATCTTTGGAGATAATAAGTTCAGAGTCATTATGATTATTTTGTCTTCTATTTCACCTTTTTGCCCTGCAGGGGAAACAAAATAGTAAAGCCTGATATAATTTTAATCTCTATAGAGCCCTCAAGGTGGTTGGAGCACTTATTTTCACAGATGTTTCATGTATTTCTGGGCTGCCTACACACCCTTTTAATTCACTCTGCTCAAAATTTGGCCAGATTCCTAAAGATTTTTTTCCATATTGCTTTGGGGTGAGGTAGGGGCACTGAGTCATGACAAGCTCTTCCGTCTCTCACTTATATCACTGCCATTTTTCATTTTTCAAATATTAGAACGTGGAGTGTTGTCTTCTTTTCTCATTTAACTTCTGATGGTCACCTCTTTTGCTGGTACTTAACTTTAGTCCAATTTTCAGGTTTATAAAGGAAAGAGGTTGCATGTAGCACCATTCTGCCATTTTACCCAGACATTCAAGAGTAATCATTTTAAACTAATAATATATCAATGCATAGTTACAGTTTAACATTACAAAAGGCTGTGTTATATATTCACACTCACAGCTGATCATTTTAATTCAATTGTGATATTTACACAATGAAAAATTATGCTACCAATGCAATGCATAATAACCTAGCAATATTATTTTTTCAATAATCCTTAAAAATGTTATTTAATCATAAAAGGCTGTAGTAATACTGAGTTTTTGTAAACTCTGAAACTTAATTTCAAGAGGAATAAACAGTGTAGACTCATCTAAAGTACCTGGATCTATCCATGTTGTTGCAAATAGCAGTATATCATCTTTTCTTTTAGCTGAATAGTATTCCATTGTATATATGTACCATATCTTCTTCATCCAATCATCCATTGAAGGACACATAGGTCACCCCAATAAACTTGATAAAAATTTTAAAGAGTATCTGGAAAGTAGATCAATAAATCTAGAGACTAGATCAACTTGATCATATATAACCTAACAAAATTTTGGTGTCTTCCTTTACTCATCTATAGAAGAATGACTATACCTCCCCAAATTTCTTTCATCTGAAATTTATCTTCTGCTCAGTAAGAATTTTCAAGTGAGTGAAGGGTGCAAGTTGGGAAGGAAAATTCAGGGTTCTAGATGGCAAAGATCTACTATTACAACTTGTACAGGCTGCTTCATTGTAACTGTAATTATGCATTGATATATTATGAATCCACGGAGAAAGTCAGCCTCAACAGCAGTTACAGGTGCCCAACCACCAGAGGGGGGCTGGATATGCAGAGGCATTATCCACTACGCATAACCTCTTGCCTCAGATCATATGCCTCCTCTTGGTTTATGGCTGGACTCTATGTTAGGATCTCTTCATTGCACATTTGGACTTACTCTTAATAGTTATTTTTGGGACTAAGCTGTTTTGGGCATTTAGACACTCCCAACTGCACTGTACATGAATTTTCTCCCTGGTCATGGTGGAATCATCTTCAGCTGGCTGGACCAGCCCAAACAAATCCATGTCTTAGAACTGTTCAACATTTTGGAAATATCTCAAGCTGTTTCTAATGCACACTCATATTTGGCAACCACTGAGGACTTTAAGTTAGTCTCAAATTTTAATATTCATATGTATCATCTGTGAATCTTATAAAATGCAAGTTTTAATTCCGCAAGTCTGAATGGGGCCTGAGAATCTACATTTGAAACAAGCTCCAAGGTGATGCTGACGTTGTTGGTCCATGGAACATACTCTAAGTAGCATGGACAATAATATGCCAAGTGAGAAGGCAAATTCACCCTTTACATGCTAGTGCTAGAAAGAGTTGTGCTTAAATGATGTCTCACTACACTTCTGCAGTTATTTATACCTTTAGAAGCATGAGATTTGTGAGTTTCAGGTAAACCTTAGCACAGTTTACAACTATCCACTACTGAGTATTCTATTCACTAGTGAAACAGACCATATAGTGACCGGATTAAAAAGATGTTGCAGAGATTAAAACTATTTAGAAAACAATAATGTTTAATTATTGCGTTAAGTAGTGCAGTATTGGTACAAAAACCCCACAAACTAATAAAGATACTATTAAATACAGTAATATATATATGTCTAAGGATATATGTTTATATATACTTATGCATATATATGTTCATATGTACTTATACATCTATAATAATATAAGCATAATATGCT
>NW_005871090.1:6807947-6935967 GCF_000147115.1 Myotis lucifugus | reverse complement strand
CCCCTTGAGTGTGGCTCTCCACAAAATACCATGTGTGGGCGCGCACGTACAGTGCAATTGAAGTTTTGTGGCCCATGCGCAGAAGTTGGTATTTTGTGGAAGAGCCACACTCAAGGGGCCAAAGAGCCGCATGTGGCTCGCGAGCAGCAGTTTGCCGACCACTGGCTAGGTCATTAAAATTACAACTGCTATTGAGTACTTTTCTGTGACCCTTATTTATATAAAGCCAATTTTTCCAGGACTCTCTTTCTCACATCAATATTTTCTTGAGATCTAATTCCTTGGTCAATTTTTACTCAATGAGTCATTGTTAGTTTTATTTTCTGGTGATTACTTCTATCACCAGAAATCTAATTTTTCTCAGTTATTGCAGTTTTCAACACTTCCTGCATGACTTTTGTTTTGTTTTTCTTCTACAAATTTTGTCATGTGAATTTGCCAACAATATCAACTTTATTTTATGTTGATAATTTCTCCCAGTAATATCCATTGCCAATTAAATGGTTTGAATTTATTTTTTAGCTAATCCATTTTTTAACATGTCATCAACAATCAAGAACACTACAGAATTTCTCTCCCGTCCAGGACTTACCTATTTTATTACCAGCCCACCTCTTTGGTATATTTCTGATCATTTTGAATATTGCTAACCATACCAATGGCTGTAGAACAAATAGCAAATAGCAGAAGTTAGAATAGTGGGAGGAAAACCAAAATGGGTGACTGGAAATTTTCTTCTTCTTGAAGATAAAACAGCTTTGGCTGAGCCCCATTCACAAGGTAATATGTGACCCCCATTACTATGTTGCATGATTACTATTACAGTTGCATGATTACTATTAAATCATGTACATAGCAAACATGCTCCAAACACAGTGGCTTGAAATAAATGTTCTTTCTTTTTTATGGGTTCATTAATCAGCTAACTTGGCTAGGCTGGGTTCTGGACTTTATGTCAATTTAGGGTTTGTTCCACGTTTTCACTTTGGGACCTTGGCTGAATGAGACATGGCTACCAAGGGCATCCCCTTTCTTGGGGGATTTAGAAACTCAAGAAGGCGAGCTGAAACATGTCCTGCCTCTTGAAGACTCTGTTCAGAGCTGTTGCCCTCTCTCCTTCACCTGTATTCCAACAGTCAATCACATGGCCAAACCCAAAATCAAAAGGGTTGCAAGTAAACTCCTCCCACAGTGAAGCCATGCCAAGGCCAGGGAGAGACAAAAGAATTATAACCAAATAATATAATCTACCATACAGGCTTTTCCCAGTATAAGGAGCTGACATTTCCATAAATGTCTACCTTATTGCAGAAAAAAATTTATTCTGTAGTGACCCCATGTTTCTGCCTATACAAAAAATCAACGAACAATTTCTACATTAAATGCATCCTCACTGGGCACCATGTTATCATAACTAAATAAAAATAACAGCAAAAAAGTACAAAACACAACAAGGACATCACCAGAGTTTTTCTTGAGCAAACAAAGGATCTTCTTCTGATTAAGCTACACTGAGAACAATTGTTCCCTGCTGATTACCCAGAACCCGATCCCTCTGCTTCTCTGTGCTTCTCTCTCCATCACCTGGAATCCCCCAGAACAATCTATGTTTACAACCTGTGCTCGCTGGTGGAGCCAGATATCAGGTTGGTGAAATAATCAGATGGCAATTGATGGGGACCTGCCCTGGACAAAGGGCATGCCACTTGAAGTGAAAGAAGAGGTACATTGAAGGAGGAAATGATAATAAGATTTGATGGGAGGCTGAGTATTGTAATAAAGGAAGGCAGGGGTCAAGGACTGTGAGATTTCTAATTTGGAAGAGTGAAAGATGAGCGGTATCACTAAAAAAGCATACGACTGCAAAGGGTATTCTAATGTTGGGACCAGCCAGGTTTTTATGTTAGTCCGTTATGGCGGAAGAAAACTGATAATGTGACATTGAGAATCATAAACAATTTTCACATTTTAGAAGTAGTTGATTTTACAGTCAGTTCTGGTAAACAGGTTCCTCCCCACCCCACCCCCCGCCCCCCATTGACTTTCAAATAAAATTAAGGAAATTCCTATAAGAAGGGAGGGACAGAATCTCCCAATTGACCTGATTTGCTGCCTCTTTTTTTTTGGTATTTTTGTCATTTGTTTTTGGAAATAACAGTATTGCAAATGCCAGGAACATCTAGAAACCCTCCCTGATAATGGCATCTCCTCTCCCCGCCTCCACTCAGCCTACCACCCGTGTCCCAGTGTCAGATTCCTCACATGAAAACTTGTCTCTTTTTAGTCTGATTGCTTCCATGTTTAATAGATTTAGAATCAATTAAACTTCTTTATAACACGTTTGACGTGAACCAGCCAAAACAAGATGTCCATGCAGCTTTCAATTCAGTTAATGCCTATTTTAACCCCTAAATTACTGACATTTCAAAAGGCCATGTATACCGCTGTTTAATGATATAAATTAACATTTATTTAATTATATTTTAAATAGGAGTGTGAAAAGCAGCTATATCCTGGCAAAAAGCACAAAAATACTATGACCATGTATACATATTAGGTTCCTTCCTCCTCCCTTCCTTCCTTCCTTCCTTCCTTCCTTCCTTCCTTCCTTCCTTCCTTCCTTCCTTCCTTCTTTCCTTCTTTCTTTCCTTCTTTTCTCCCACAGTTACATATTGAGCCTCAGCCATGTGCTTTGTTCTGTGGATACAACAGCAAGCAAAATGAAGCCTTGATCCAATCTACATTCTAGAGCAGTGGTTCTCAACTTTGGCTGCACATTAGAATCACCTGGGAATCTTTTTAAAATCCTGATTTAACTTTTACTCCATTATCCTGGGGCTTCTAATCTAATTGGAGACAGAGACATATGCATGCAGAATAACAGCATATGAAACTATTTTAAAATGTAATAGACCTTTGCCTCTCAAGAAATACATTCTGAATTTTTATAGAAAGAGTATCTGCATTCACAATAGTTAGTGAATAGGAGGATAGTAGACACTTATAATTCTCATGCTTATTTTTATACCAGATGGCTCATATAAAAATCCTGGGGCCACAACATTAGTAACAAAGAAACAGAATTTCCGGAGGACGAGGCCCAGAGATCAGGATTTTAAAAAGATTCCCAGGTGATTCTAATGTACAACCAAGGTTGAGAACCACTGAGGGAAAAGACAATATATGTTTCAGGTGGTAATAAGAGCTCTGGGAGGACTGTCTCAGGGAGAGTGAAGAGCAGATGCTAAGACCTTGCCCTTTAAGGCTATTTCCCAAATGTTAAAGCTTTCTTCTCAGTGGCGATGCTTGGTAAGTTTTGGAACTATGATTGTAATTATATTAATTGAATATGAATGTCAGTGTTTAATTTTATTCAAAATATTTTAACTTTTACTCCATTATTCTGGGGCTTCTAATCTAATTGGAGACAGAGACATATGCATGCAGAATAACAGCATATGAAACTATTTTAAAATGTAATAGACCTCTGCCTCTCAAGAAATACATTCTGAATTTTTATAGAAAGAGTATCTGCATTCACAATAGTTAGTGAATAGGAGGATAGTAGACACTTATAATTCTCATGCTTATTTTTATACCAGATGGCTCATATAAGAAACCAATGGGAGGAGATAAATCAAGTAGATAAAGATAAAAATAAATTTATCAGTTGACAATCATGCCTATAGTAGCAAATATTCCATGAAAAACAGGTTTTAGTGACACTAACTTTGGAAAATACTTTTTAAGAGATTTGTAACTCACATTAATAAAAGAAAGGTTCTGAGAAGTCTGTTTACATTCTCAGAGAACATAAATTTGACTAGGGCCAGTCCTCTTAAGAAATTTCCATTACGAAAGTAAATGTAAGAGGGAAGTAACACATTGAATTTGCTCCTAACATCAACAACTTGAGCTCTAGACTAGGAGAATTAAAATGTCCTCATTGTGTCTCAATAAATTCACTACCTGATACTCACAGGGCAAATGTCCTATATCCATGATCCATGGTAACCAATATATAATAAAATGCTCCAAGTAAGCTAATTATTATTCCTTCTTCAGATCTTCAGATTCAGAATTAGCTTCTAACTCACCTCCAACTTGAATAAGTTCCAATAGGAAATCTATTAACTTCTGTTAACTGAGAGGAGGGGTATTCTTCTGTTTATCAAGAGATATAATTCATCCGTCTCCTATTCATATATCATAAAAATGAAAAAAATTACTGTGTTATTCCTGTCATTGAAAAATTAAAGCTCTTTATCATCTCAGGTATGGTTTTTCCAATACGAGGAAGTGCAGAATACTGTTGCTATCTACATCTTCCTGAGATATTCTGACAAAATGTGTTTGGGCCCCACTTGTAAGAGTGTCTACAAGCTAAAGCCAGGTACCAATGCTGAGCAGGAAAGTCCCATGTGTCTGTGACTAGACAAGACTATCTATTGGAGAGGATCTTAGATTGGATTTCTAGGAACAGGTATGAAACAAGCATTTGTCAGGAATGTATTAGGGAAGTTCTCCTAGGAGAAACCGGTGAAGAAATGGAGAAGCAAGTCAGGAGGGAAAGAAGGCAAGCAAGGATGTGATTTCAGGCCCAATCCAGCCTAAGAGGAGCTCTGAAACATAGCTGGGCTTTCATCTTCCCATACTCACCAGTCTTTGCTAACATCCACCCCAAAGGCATTTCCAACTTTGAACATGTGGGCAAAATGGATCCAGTAACCCAATGACAGACCTTCAAAGAGAGTCAAGATAAAGACCATTAAAAGCAAAACCAAACAGCCCAGCTGGCATGGCTCAGTGGTTGAGCATTGACCTATGAACCAGGAGGTCATGGTTTGATTCCCAGTCAGAGCACATGCCTGAGTTGCAGGCTCAATCCCCATTGTGGGTTGTGCAGGAGGCAGCCAATCAATGATTCTCTCTCATCATTGATGTTTCTATCTCTCTCTCCCTCTCTTTTCTTCTCTAAAATCAATAAAAATATATTTTAAAAATAAATAAATAAAAGCAAACCACACAGAAAACAATGGAGGGGTGATGAAATGGTAAAAGAGATCAAGAAGATATGGGAACAACACCTGCAGTATCTGATAAGAAAGCTGTATAGAACCCTACGTGGACCAGTTGAGTCAATAATCGTTGCATCCAGACAGGTGGGTCTAGCTCAGTTGTCCTCCTTCTTTCACTTTCAGTAATATTCATTCCTTTCCTATGCACGTGAATTCAGTGTAGCCAATGGTAATTCTTCGTCTTTAAGAAGAAACACTTTTAATGTAGTTGTCTCTGGTTTTACAGCTCCTTCTTCTTTGAGTCTGGATGTGATGGTTCCTTTGCAATAATCCACTTCTACATATTATTTCTAAATTAATTGTATGTTTGCATTGTGCAGAGAAGGAGCTGGACTTTTGTAGAGAAGCTAGTTTACCTACTGGACAGAGAGATGTGAAATTAGCTGCCTGAGTGATGCTGGACTCTGTGCCACTTGCTTTTAATCCAAGTGGATTTCTACAGAGATGAGTAAATTTCACTTTCCTTTAGAGGAAATGCCATCTGTTAGCACTCCGGAAAGTAGCACTAATATATGATTCATTAGTTTATGTATATTCTGATATGATCTGTGAGTGAAAAATTATTTTTTTCAGACCTTTGTGAATCTTATGAGTCATTTTGGAATATTCTTCTTTTATTTCCATTTTATTATTTGGCTCCAGAAACAAAATTAGAAGCCGAAATGAATATTTTATGGCCCACACTGTCTCAGTTCTCTTGTGCATAATATCAAGTGCTTGCAATTAAATAAAGGCAAATAAAGAATTTCAAAAAAGTAATAACATTCAAAACTAAAAAAAAAAAAAACTTAGAAAAGATTGACTTTCTAGTACATGGCATTCATATAAAATTCATGTTTTCCCTTAAAGCCAGGAATATCATTCACATTGCTGGCTCTTGCCCCATCTGATATAGCAGATCCTTCAATGCCCTGTAAAGCAAATCTAATACATATATCTGGGCACCCACAGCAGTGTGGCACACTTGCTCACAAATATTGTCAAAGGACAAGTGGCTGTCTTGAAAATACTTCCTTCCCTGCTCTAACCCTCACCAATGGTGTCCACTAAGGCTTCAAATGTTGGGGAAGCTCCAGAAAATTTTCACTCTTGTCTCCAGAACTTGCAGCAGGGTTGCCCCTTTGAGTCCATTTCTGTTGGATACAGCTTCTTCTTAACTAATGTTCAGGAATCCTCTCCAAAACTGAGCTCAGGAGGCAGTGAGGTAGTACCAGAAATTCTGAAGCCCTCAATTTTCTGGGGTTATGTTGTGTTTGAGCATAAATAAGGAAATAACATTTCTCCAGATTTTATATACATGCTATTAGCCAAGTAATGTTAAATATCAAGGCTTTAGTATTTATGTTAGTGTTGGCTTATAAGGCTCCTTCTCTCTAGGATTAAAGATGAAAGTTCTTTATGGAATTTTTGCAAAATGATGGGTAACGACTTCATTCCTTGCTTTCCCAGTAAAACTGCACTAATTCCTACTATTTTGGGGGCTACTTTAGAGCTTTGATTGGGGAGAGGAAGGGAGAAAAAAGGGGCAGTACAATGAGTTAAAGGCATAAATAGGCCCCCACGAAAAAAACCCAGCTATGTATGTGCTTCATGAGTACATGGAAAGAAGAAGCCTTCTTCTAAATACACTCAATATATTTTACTTCTAAATATATGGTTTGTGGAAAATTAGCTATTGCAGTTCCAACCCAAGTGTCAAGTGCTGTGAAAACTATAGATGCATCCCTTTGTGTAAAAATATATTAGAAGTGTCTGTCAATCAGCTTCTTCCCACCCACTGTATGTTTCTCCAGCTCCCACAATGGTTGGAGAATGTCAAAGAAATTTATTTTATGCTGTCAGAGTAATGAATATTTTTGTGGCTGCCGGCTGTGTCATAATGAATTCCAGTTATAAAAGGTGAAAGGGGGCATGAAACTTACTGAGAAATTGTAAGTTTGAACCATTTGCCTCCATATTTGGCTGATAGGAAGATAGGGATGATGTCAAGGGAAGAAAATGTTGAAAAGCTTGGAATCCTTGAGTCAGGAGGAGGGGAAATCTTGGCAATAACACTGTGCAGAAAGTCTGAGAGTATCTACCTATAAATATAAAAGGCTAATATGCTAAGCCAGTGGTCGGCAAACTGCGGCTTGCCAGCCACATGCGGCTCTTTGGCCCCTTGAGTGTGGCTCTTCCACAAAATACCGACTTCTGCACATGGGCCACGAAGTTTCAATCGCACTGTACGTGCGCGCCCACACGTGGTATTTTGTGGAAGAGCCACACTTAAGGGGCCAAAGAGCCGCACGTGGCTCGCAAACCGCAGTTTGCCGACCACTGATTTAGGCCATGAGAGCTTGTGTGTTTAAAATTTGTGTGGACTCAGCTGGGTGGTTCCTCTGCTCTTGGCTACACCCACTCACCTGTGTGAAGAATACCTTGTTCTCAGCTGATTGTGATTGGCTTCACCTGGGGTTACTTTGGTGCCTTGGCTTTGCATTACCTGTTATCCTTCAGTATTATCCAGGTTCATGGCAAAGATAGAGAGGCAAGTGAAAACAAGCTAAAATATGCAAGACCCATCTCACACCTTTGCTTGTACTGCGTCCGCTAATATCCTATTGGACAAAGCAAGTCAGAAAGTTGAGCCCAGAGTGAAGGAGTGGGGCAGGTTTCCCATGGTGGGAAAGTATCACACTGCAAAGCCTCGTGGAGAAGGTGTGGGTACAAAGAGGGAAAAATTGGGTCGTTTCGCAATCTATTATGCTAGTCATTCTACCCTTATGTTGATCTGTCAGTCCTGTGTTATCAGTTCATAAGGAAAATGGTGGCATGATAGAGACCAGAAACTATTTATTGTTAGAATACAGCCGAGTGACCAGGAAACCTATCAAATAAAAGATCTTTGTAACCAGTGGTGCAGAGGAGAAAAATAACACCTGTTCTAAGCACTAAATCTGTTTTCTCAGGTGCCTTTAAATAGAGATCCCACGTTTGCTATTTAACATTTGCATAGCACTTCCCCGTGTGCCATGTGCCTCACAACAATATTTAGGAGTTCTCCTCACAACAGCCTAGGGAGAGTGGCGCTATGCTTATTTCAGTTTATTACGGAGGTGGTTGAGATGGCAGATGTGTCCCAGCAACACCAAACGAAGTAACTGAAATGTGGAAAGCTTCAGCGGTCCCCTGGGGATGCAGTTTATACAAGCATGTTTCTGGCTGAAGTGACTAATGATTGGACTGAAGTAAATAAACGAAACAGATGTTTCAGCAACATGTTTTCACAGCTTCAACGCATATTAAGGATTTTCAAAAGACCGATTCATTTGCCTCAGATTGTAATAGATGAGTTGATATTATAATTAATGGCCTATAAGTTTTATTTGCGCCGAACCACCCTGTGACCGAACATATGCAACTTCAGAGAACTTGGGGTATCATACTGTTTGTTGTAAATTGGGTTCTGTCAGAAGTAGATTTTGAGACAAGAATCCAGGGAAAGTATTTTATTTAAGAGATGAGTCCAGGAAATACTGGAAGTGAGATTAAAGCATTCATTGTTAAGCCAGCTACCACTGTGGGTGACTGGAGCTTCAGTCTAGGGCAGCCGTGGGCAAACTACGGCCCGCGGGCCGGATCCGGCCCGTTTGAAATGAATAAAACTAAAGAAAAAAAAGACTGTACCCTTTTATGTAATGATGTTTACTTTGAATTTATATTAGTTCATACAAACACTCCATCCATGCTTTTGTTCCGGCCCTCTGGTCCAGTTTAAGAACCTATTGTGGCCCTCGAGTCAAAAAGTTTGCCCACCCCTGGTAGGGGAAAGTATAGGACACACACCTCAAAGTTACCCTGCCTGCAAGGCAAGGGAGCTGGTTATTGGTTACCTAAATCTTGTTTGTCACTGTCTGACTCCTGTTCTTAAGGTGTATTAATTTCTTGACACTTCTGATCTGCCATATTCTTGGACAGATGTTAGGTGAAATAATTCCTCATATTCAACCAATGTCATCTTAGGAAGCAAGCTGACCAGCTGTTTACCTCAGGAGGGGTGGCCCATATCACCTGAAAAAAAATGTTCTTGCGTAGATAAGTTGTTTAGTGCTTTGGGTTATAAAGCTATTAACAAGCATGTGCCTATGAGCCACTGTATTAGCAAGTTCCACTTGGGCTGTATAGACAACAAGCCTCACCCCCTTATGGGTACAACGATCCTCCACCGTCTTGCTACTGCCCAAGACACTGCTTCTGTCTATAAATTCCCTTAATGAACTCTGTTTAATTCTGGAGTTGTCTGCCTCTTTCTTTGGTTTATTGGCCCCAGGAAAGAGATGTGGAAGTAGATAGGTATGCTGAAGTGTTAGGGCCCATGGGATAAGAAAAGATTGAGACAAAGTTTGCTGCACACAATGATGCCAAAACAAATCTGCTTACATGTCGAATAGAGGCATGTTTGCCAAAGCCCCCTTTATCTATACTAATAAAAGGGTAATATGCTAATTAGAACAAATATCCTTTCGGAAATCCTTCCAGACAAAGCCACGGTGGCAGGGGCCGACGCAGAGGTGATTAGGGGTGATCATGCTGACAGGGGAGAGCAGTTAGGGGCGATCAGGCCAGCAGGGGAGAGCAGTTAGGGGCGATCAGGCTGGCAGACTAGTGAGCAGTTAGTCCCAGATTGTGAGAGGAATGTCCAACTGCCGGTTTAGGCCTGATTGGCAGTTGGACATCCCCTGAGGGGTCCCGGTTTGAAGACGGTGCAGGCCCGGCTAAGGGACTCCCCCCCCACCATGCACAAATTTCATGCACCAGGCCTCTAGTTAAATAATAAAAACAACAAGGAGAACAAAAGTAATTTTTTTATAAAAGAGAGAGAAAAAGAATGTACTAGTCAATGTCCCAATAGGAGACAAAAGCCACCTCGATTACTTGAACAAGAAAAACTCAATCTAAAAAATTGTTAATGAGTTGAAAAGGTGAAAGAGAACTCTGAGAAGTCCAACAGCACAAGAACAAAAACCAGCTGCTATGTCTAGGCTGAGTGGCCAATGAAGGAACCAAGGACTAGGAGAGGGGTCCTTATCCCACCCCAAGGCAGAGGTTCAGGCGAGGGCACCACAGAGATGGAAGATGATGTTAGTCCACACTGAAAGGAGCCAGGCCAAGAGACATAAGAGTTTAAGCAATTTTATTACATTCTCTGACAGAGGTCTGAGACCAGCGTGTCAGTGTCAGCACTGAGGGGGTGGTTAGGTTCTCTTATATAGGGTAGAAGTATGCAATATAGGGTGAGGATGTGGTGCATGAGTCAGGGAAGCCTGGGGGAAGGCAGGAGTTGGTCATGGGAGTGAAGGGAGGAGAGTGCGGAGGTCAGTCAAGCGAAGGGGGGTTCATCTTATCTTGCTTCTGCAGGTGCCAGCTGTCTGCTCCAAGCTATGAGAAACAGCTTATCACAGTATATATTTCAGAAAACATGTCCAAGCAGGAGAGATTAAGGCTAGTTCATCCTGACAGATGAGAATACACCTTTCAGTGATATCGCACCCTGAAGAGGCTTCCCTGAGTGACATGTGGATGCAAGGCAGTGGTCAGCACAGGAAAGCACGGAGCCTGGGACCCTAGGCTAGGTGTTCCAATACCAACACCACCTGCACTGACACCACCCCAGTTAGGCTTCCTGTATGGATCCTTTTTAATTTCCTCCTCCCATTACTCATGTTTCAACATCTGCCCAGATGCTCCCACCCTCTAACCTCCTAAATCCCCATGGATTCAAGGACTTTCACAGGCTTAGTCCCATTTTTGTGCATTCATTTTCTTTTACTGCTTTGAATGATAATTTATCTCCTCTCTTAGGAGTCTAGAGATCCTCTCTTTTCTTAACCTTGTAACTCCTTAGAAGAGCATCATCCAATCAGGTAACTATGAGCCACCTGGGGCTATTGAGCACTTTTGGAGCATTAGTTAGTGCAAGAATATGAACTACATTTCCATAACTTAGTATGAGAAAATAAAATATATCAAATATCCCATTAATAACTGTTTATGTTGATTATATGTCAAAATAATATTTTAAATGCAATGTGTTACATAAAACATATTATTAAAATTAAACAGCTATTTTTTAAGTGGCTACTAGAAAATTTAATATGTTTTTTTTAAAATTGATTTTAGAGAGAGGGGAAGGGAGAGGGAGAGAGAGGAACATCAATCAGCTGCCTCCCATATGCACCCCAACTGGGGATCAAACCCACAGTCTGGGTATGTGCCCTGACCAGGGAACGAACCCGAAACCTTTTGGTGTATGAAACGACACTCCAACCAACTAAGCCACACCAGCCAGGTTATTAGAAAATTTAAATTTGCATGTGTGGCTCTCATTGTAGCTCACATTATATTTCCCTGGATGGTGCTGCCTTTTAACATCCATATTTAAGTAGATATTCAACAAATGTTTGAATAAATGAATGGAGATTCTAAAATATTTGCATTTCTTGGTCCAGTATGTTTGTGTTATTAAATATGATTATCACTTTATTTTTTTATTTTACCCAAATTAAATGTAAAATCAAAGAAGTTATCTGTTATAAACATCACTTCATAAAAGAAAGGAGACATATTAACACTCAGATGCAGGCAGTAAGTGATCTCAAATTAAAGAAAACATTGGTCAATATTACACAATTATTTTAAAACAAACAAGAGAAATGGAATATAAATTTAAATTGTCAAATGTAAAACAAGTACAGTGTAAAATGGTACCCTGAGTTATTACATTGTGAGCTACTGTTTTCTTGACAAAATCATCAGTTTGAGGGCAGCTATGTCATAGATCAACAGGAAGTAAAGCCTCTTGTTAGCTCTTTATTTTTTGTTTTTAATATGTTTTTATTGATTTTAGAGAGTGGGAGAGAGACAGAAACATCAACAAGAGAGAAACATCATCCATTGACTGTCTCCTGCACACCCCCTACTGGGGATGGAGCCCAAAAGCTTGTCATGCCCTGACTTGGGAATCGAACCAGCAACCTCCTGGTGCATGGGTAGATGCTCAACCACTGAGCCACACTGGCTGGGCTTAGCTTTTTGCTTTGATTATATTTGCTGAAAGTCCAATTTGGCATAGGAACAGCAGTGAAAATGAGACGGACACAGTTAACACTAGTTCAGTCCATTTGGAATATTCTGGGTGACTCCTGCCAGGAAATAACTACACCAAATCCTTACACTTAAGCCATTCCAGTTAGTCTGTCTGGCTGCTGTTACCAAGCACACCTATACTGTCTTTCCAGTTGGAGCACACCAGGGGGCTTGCTTTTCGGGGCTGCAGGAAGGAAGCTGTGGGGCTGACTGCTGGACTAGTGACTCCCCTCTCAGATCTTGTTGGCTGAACACAGAAGAGCAGGAATTTGTCTGAGAAGGATTCTGTCCGCGTGAGCAGTCAAGACCAGACACTGCTGCCAGTGTCTAACCTGATGAAAATATTACCTGGAATACCTTAGTGCTGTCAAAATAAAGCCAAAGTCAGACAGGGTAAAAGCAGTGATGATAGGTTTTATTCAATAAACTATTGCAATAGGACTCCAGGATAGAACTGGGCTCAATTCCAAATACAACCAGAACAAGTGGGGATTTATAGTCAAGAGGAACAGTTTGCCACCCCAAAATATGCCTTTTGGGATATTGATTATTTTAAGCTGGTTATTTAAAAAAGAAAAAAAAAGACTCAGGAAAAACCTTTTCCCTTTTCCCTAACTGCCTAAAATAATTTAGATAGAACCTTTTTCCAAGCAGGAAGCTATCACATAAATCAGCAATTTTCAACCTTTTCATCTCATGGCCCACATAAACTAATTACTGAAATTCTACAGCACACCAAAAAATATTTTTTGCCAATCTGCCAAAAAGTTGGTATAATTTTGATTAATTCACATCAGAGGACTATTGTTGTGCTGGCTGTTGTTGTTTATTTATTTGAGAGTCTAAGGAAAAAGAGGTCAGTGCCCCTGACTAGCTAGTCAGGTATTGCATGTTTTAAAAATTCTTACTGCACACCAGCTGAAAATCGCTGTCATAGCTAACAAGTTTAATATGAACTAATGTGATACACAATAGGACTTAGCAAGGCACCTTTGATCAAAGTCCCCTCTGTGTCCAATTGTTAAAGATGGCCCAGCAAACATTTATTTCCCAAACATTTGCTTTTCTCTCTTCATGTGAATTACCTTTCTGTTCAAGAATGGCATATAAGCCTTAACTGTCCTATGTGTCCTTGGGCCCCATAATTCTTATAAAACCCCTACATATACATATGTAATAAATGTGGTCATTTTCTCCTGTTAATCTTTCTCATGTTAATTTGATTAATAGTTCGCTCAGAAGAACTTAGAAGGAGAGAGGAAAAATTATTTTTTTCTTCCCCACAATAGCCAACAAGCAAATTAGAGGGATGGAGGGGGTGGCACTGATGAACTGGGGGGCGCATTCTGGATGAACTGACCTACTAGGATTCTTACTGAAGGCAGGCCCGGGTGGTCAGCTATCATCTGCGGTTGATAGTGGGGATGAGGAGTTTGATCAGCTATCAAAGGTGGGGCATTTTTGATAAACTGACTTAGCAGGATTCTTACTAAAAATGGATTCCACAAAGAAGCACATCAAAAGGCTTTACTGGGGAGAGGGCCCAGGGGAGCCAGACAAAAGTATGGTCAGGTAAAGAATCTGTGTCCATGTTTCACCAATAAGCTGACATGATCACTGCTCTATCTACATCCACAAATGGATCTAGAATCATTTGTTTTCCTACCAGTCCAAAGGTTAATGTAATCACTGCTTTCTGTCCTCTCTGTCCTTCATCTGAGAATTGTGTACTCCCTGCATCTAAGTGTCCTCTGCTCATAAAGGAAAAGGGGATGAGGACTGTGAGGGGTGGGGAGAGGATGAAGACTGTGGAAAGAGACAAAGAGGTGGTTATTTCAGCTACAGCTCTCTTGGCTCCTCAGCTGTCAGTTTCCCTGGAATATCACCACCAGCCAATTGAGAGGCTCCTAGGCTGGGTTGAACACACATTACCCTCCATCTGGGAAGCTGCACTTTTAGATCAGAGCTTCTGTTGGCTTCACAGCTCTCCAGAAGGCAAGGACATTTTCTCAACACTTCCCTCTAATGAGAAAAGAAAAAATAATGGAAAATGAAACATTTTTGTGAAATGAAACATTTTTGTGAAAAATTTATTTTCCAGGAGTTCTGGTTATTGATGCTGCCTTTTTTTTACAACTATTTCTTGTGCTGCTTCTGGGAAGTCCCTTAACTATCTGAAAATTAGAAAGTTGTTTTCCTAAAGAAAAAAAATGATATTTCTTTCTTCTCCACATTGATCTTTGGAACCCTGTGATAGAATCTAGCAGTCTGAGATTTGTACTCAAACACATTGAGATCCAGGTTGACAATATCAGTCTTACCAGCATTGTTTTCCTCCTATGGATGGTCCAACCACACAGGTAAGGATGGAGCCAGCTTCTGCAAGACCTAGCCCAACCTGAGAGCATTTCTTAGGTGATACAAGAAGAAAGGGAACCGGCGGAAGGGGGTCTCCCATATGTGAACTATGTATTTCCTCTAGGTATATAACTATCTATACTAATAACAGAAGATATGCAAATTGTCCGGGATGCCGTCATAGTAACAGTAACAACCGAACAGCAGGCTGTGTGGGGCGACAAGGCTGGCAGGGGGGTTAGTGAGGGACAACCAAATGACTGAACAAGCAGGCTGTGTGGGGTGACCAGGCAAGCAGGGGGGGCAGTTGGAGGCGACCAGGCTGGCAGGGGGGCAGTTGGGGGTGACCAGGCTGGCAGGGGGGGCAGTTAGGGGCAATCAGGCCAGCAGGCAGAGGTGGTTAGGGGTGATCAGGCTGGCAGGGGAGCAGTTAGGGGCAATCAGTTAGGGACGATCAGGCAGGCAGGCAGGTGAGCGGTTAGGAACCAGTGGTCCCGGATTGTGAGAGGAATGTCCGACTGCCCCCAAGGGGTCCCAGATTGGAGAGGGTGCAGGCTGGGCTGAGGGGACCCCCCCACACACACCCCTGTGCACGAATTTCATGCACAGGACCTCTAGTTAATTAGCATAATCACTATCATATTTTCACTGTGTCTAGTTGCCACGTATAAATATATAAACACACAGATTAAAATGCAATCAAGGCCAATGCTATGATTTGTTTATCTTTCTCAGAACAGACTTCCCCTATTTCCAGTCACACTGGGGCCCATTGTGAAAGAAATTTTTCTACCATCTTTGTAATGTACTAGGAAAAAACAAGGACCCAGAAACACAATTCAGTCTCTCTGTGGCTGTAGGTGTAAATCTGACTTCCTCTTCATCTGCTTACTTTCTTCATTCAAAAAGTGTCATTTCTCAATACACCCCACTAGCATTTCTTTTGACTATGACAGAACTGTTTCTTTCTTTTCTTTTTTAATTTTTCTTTTAAGAAAGCCTTTTGCTCTGAGTGATTTGGCCAAAACCAAAAGAAAATCACCATTGAATACATTGCAGGGTTTCCTGTCCTTTGAAGCCTACTTGGCTTAAATTAGCTCCAAATGCCAAAGATTAACCCTTATCCATGTCAGAATCCTTCAGCCCGTCCTAGACCTGTTTCTAAAAGATGTTTCTCCTTTTTTCTTCCATTTTCTGTACATTTAAACAGAATAGATTTCATACACACCTTGTTGGCTCTCACAGCATTCATTCAAGTACTACATAAGAGAAATACACCACCTCTCTAGTGTCGAATTTTAAAACAGTCAACCTTCACCATCCCAGGAAGGTGATCTCTTACGCATTTGTGTTGCCGAATGCAGGGCAGACTTGGCTGTTTAGAAACCACTCAAATTTTTCTTCCATCCCTGGGAGTTTAAGTCTGTCAAAAATACTACAATTTTAGTCACGAGGAGGAAAAAGCAGACAGATGTCATGTGTGCCTCCCACATTCTCTGGCTCAAAACCCACTCAGGTTCTGAAATAATCTCCCACCCACATAAACTCACAGATTTGTGTGAATGCAAAGCAGACTACACAATTATTACAAAACTAAGAGTGCAATCACAAATACCACGAGTGCCCTTTACTCAAAATTCTGATATTTTCCCAAAGAAGCACATCATACTATATTTATGAAGCAATTTGCAAATGTCTTAGGTTTAGCTGGTTGTTCTTCCTCTTTTTTCCAGTTCTTTTTCTCATTCTTCATTAAAGAACTTAATAAGAAGCCCTAAGGACATCAGAATGAATATCAACAAACATAGAATACACCTAATTTACTCTTGACAAAAACCAGCAAAATATTTTATACTCCTACCCATTATCCCCATAGGAGGAGAAAAAGATTAAAATGCATGAATTCCAAATTATATATTACTCAAAGCCTAAGTCAGTTTCACCCTAGACAAATAAATCCTTTAGGAGGCTGATTTGGCAGGCAGATGGCTGATAGTTCGATCTGAGAATGAGGAGTTGGTGTGTTAAGCGCACCCTGAAAGCCAAACCTGAAGGTCTAGGACAATATCAGGTAGGGCCAGGACAGATGTCAAATGTGGAGAAATAAAACAGAATGAGAGATGTCAGAATTGAAGAGCCATGATGTGGGTACAGTTTATACAGATAAAATCCAAGAAAACATTCCTTCCTGGTTTTGCAAGTAGATGAGATGATGATGAGGGGGATTGAGGGTCAAAGTTTGGTGACTATAGAATTTATCATTCAAACCAGGCATTAAAGAGCAAAGGGCACCTTTTAATACTGTTTCAGGTTTGGTGATTAGAATTATGTCCCCCCCAAAAGACATGTTCAAGTCTTAATCCCCAGTACCTGTGAATATGACCTTCTTTGGAAATAAAGTTGTAATCAAGTTAAGAGGAGGTTATGAGAACCACGCCAGGGTCCCTGGATAGTCAAGGCCAATGTGAGCACAGAGGCCTTGTTGTCAATGGCCAAGGCTGCTCTGATCATGAGCCTAATCGGGGTGCCCAAAGCTAAATCACCATGAGTGGATGCCAGGACACAGAGTACACAGTGCCTTTCTGTAACCCAAATGATTGATGTCACTGTTCTCAACTAGCCTTCTTTGTCTCTGAAGTAATATACAGGTTGCTGACCAGCTAGAGAAAGAGAAGCTGAGCAGAGGCTAGAGAGCTCAGAGAAGCAGAGGTGGTAGACACAGAGCATGTAGCTCCTATATGTGCAGGAGACGCTGGAGAGCTCAGACGGAGCTGAGAGCTAATACTGCTATGATGTAAGGCTAAGAGCGTATAGAGAGCTCAGATATAGCTACCATGCTAACCAGCCAGTGTGCTACCATGTTAACCAGCCAGTGTGCTGGGCAAGCTGCTGAGGCTGTAGCTCTAAGCCAGAGAGTTCAGGTGCCACTAAAATGTAAGGCGGTGAGTGTGGGGCAGCGTGCGGCTGCTCAGATACTAACTGTGGGTACAGAGACTATTGCTGTTTTGTCGGAAAGATGTATCTGTTTACCAGTCGGTGTCCATCTGCCTGCCTATATGGGATTGCTGTAAAGAATTCTCTTGTCTGATGGCTATGTGGCCACTGGCGTCAGCAATAAAGACTCATTCTTATATACCCACAACTTCTCTTGGCTTCTCCGTCCAAGACCAGGCGTCCAAGGAGGTCCAGCCTTAGGCAGGGGGGCTTGGGTCCAACACCTGGAACTAGTGAGCAGAGGATACAGGGGGAACTTGGACTAAGTTACCAACAGTTAGTACAGTGGGCAGGGTTCAAGGAAGAACCAGCCCTGGTGTAGGTGGGAAATTTTTAGAAGAATATATGGACTCAGAACAACTCAGAGCAGCAATGCTGAGCAGAGCTCCTGCTGTCTCTGACAGAGGTCATACTGGATTAAGGTGGGCTTTCAACCCAATGACTGTTGTCTTTATAAGAAGAGGGGAGAAACAGAGAAACACACAGAAGAGACCATGTAAAGATGGAGGCAGAGATTGGAATGATGTGTCGGCAACCACTAGAAGTTGAGAGACAGGAATGGAACCGATTTTCCCTTAGAACTACCAAAGGAGCCAACCTTCCTGGCAACTAGATTATTGAGCCCTTAATCTCCAAAACAGTAAGGAAATAAATGTTTCTTGTGCTAAGTCACCTAGTCTGTAGTATTCAGAAACTGATACATGGGGTCAACAGGCATTAACTAGAATAATGCTCTCCAAACTGGGGCATGGCCATCCAGGTAAAGATGGCTTCAATGGTGTAGGTATGGGTGACTAAAAGAGTAACATGATTAGCCATATTACGGAACAAAGTGGAGTGCAGCTTCTGCAGGAAGATGCTGAGTTTGGTTTTGCCACTAAAGGACAGTCACCTAATTAAAGATGCAGGTAAGTTTCATACAGACCAGCTCTTCAGGGAAAAGGTCAATAATTTAGGCTTTGTTATGCATGACTACTTTGCTATTCTTGGCTTAGTATGGAACTCCTATTTTTGAAAGCATTTTCACATCAATTGTGGAATTATCTCCAGTTGATTTTAACATCAACCTTGAGAGGTATAGTTATTTTCTGTTGATAGATAAGTAAAGTGAGGTTTTGAGAGGTTTAGAAACTAAGTTATCAGCAGAGCAACAAAAGGAACACAAGGTATTTTCTTCATAGCTAATATTTATTTCCACCATTGTTATTCTACCCCTCTTAATGTTCAAATTCAGAATAATGTAAACGTTTGCTGAATTGGCCAATAAGTAGTGAAAAATAATGACTAGCATTAAATTCTTGAAGAACAAACAAGACAGTTATCATTAAATTACTGTAATTTAAGATAAGAAAATTTAAGTCCCAGTAAAATATCAAAGTTTCTCTAAGAAGTAATTTCAAAAGGGTCATGAATGACAAAACCAGGAATTGGAGAGGAGGCCAAAATAAAAAGAAACTTGACCAGGGACTTTTTGTCTGACAAAGATGATGATGGAAAATCCAATGTGCGTGAGTAAGGTAAAAGAGGGTCAGGGCTGGATGCTGTTACAGTTGGAAAGCCAAGTGGAGAACCTGAAAGAAGCTATACAGCTATAACAGTGTTAGCTCTCTTAGCATAAATAAAATGAGAAGCACTGCATAAAGAAATAAACATGATTTAATAAATTACCTACAGTTTATGTGAACTCACTGATTTCTACATCAAGTTCTCATTTTATTTTTAATTCAACAATTAAAATTCAACTTCTAATTTAGTTCAAAATACTTGTTATTCATAACTTCTAGGTATTTTGGGGATATACATGAGAGATATAAGACTGGGCATCTGCACCCAGAGTTTGGTTTTATTAGGCAGTCAGGACCTTCCACCTATGCAGTGGTTCTCAACCTTCTGGCCCTTTAAATACAGTTCCTCATGTTGTGACCCAACCATGAAATTATTTTTGTTGCTACTTCATAACTGTGATGTTGCTACTGTTATGAATCGTAATGGAAATATCTGATATGCAGGATGGTCTTAGGCGACCCCTGTGAAAGGGTCGTTCGACCACCAAAGGGGTCGCGACCCACAGGTTGAGAACCGCTGTATTACGGAGTCAAGACAGTAGCCAAATTGGTCCACCTGAGAAGATGGTGTGACTTGCCCAAGATCGTAGAGCTAATAACAGAGTTTGCAACAGAAAAACCTCCCTGCTGGTTTCCCATGACAGATAGCTTAGAGGAGGGAAAACACAGCCTCCATAGGGCCTTGTGGAAAGAATCATTTTCCATGTGACCTGAGATGTATTTGTGAAATGAATGGCTCACACCAGATGAATAATTTTATGCCATCAAATTATGTCTATTAAACTACAGTTCATGCTTCCTAATTGTTGAATTAAGGAGGTCTGTGAGAATAGCAATAACACACTCAACTAGTAGTGATTTGTGCTTCAATGCCCATTTTATTAGAGTGATAACTCACGAGGCTGAACTAATCTCTCATTAATTAATACTTAAAACTCTTTCTGAGATGGAGCAAGCAAGGTGTTCTATGAGTAATCTTAATGTGGTTTGTGGAACACACACCTCAGGCGGCACCCTGCTAGGACACTTCTTTCAAATTAATTCAGCATTTGCTGCATATTTATTCAACCATGTCTGTGCTTACCTATGGTCTTTTCCCCCTAACTATCTCTGCCCACTATGAGAGATTTAGTAAAGCATTGTAGAGCAATAATTTCCCAGAAATGGGATTTTGTAGTCATGAATATATCCCTTCCTTCTCTGAGATCAAGAGATAATAGGAGAAAAAACTACAGGGAAGCAGGCAGAGATCATAAAAAAAGAAAGAGAGAAGGTGAAATAAGGAGAGAGAGAGAGAAATAAAAAGATCTAGAAAATAAGAAAAATTGAAGCTAAGGATGAAAAAGAAATTTGTGCAAAACTCAGTAGTGTTTATTCACTCCTATGTGTACAGGCAGGACCCTGGTATGCAAGGGCCAGCAGCAGATTACCCGAGTCTGGGAGACCGAGGACTTGCATGTGGCATTTGGATCCCCCTGTTAACATAAAAAACCATTGAAACCTGTAAAGAATTTTTGTGAGTTTATTTGAGCCAAACTGTCAACATATGTCGGGAAGCAGAACCTCAATGATTTGAGATAATGCTCTGGAGAATGGTGGGTTACATTTGTATTCATACATTGCAATCAAAGGAAAGGGACATAGGTGGGAGGCGGGAGAAAGCAAAGTGGGGAAACCCCTGGGATTGGATAAAAAGTAAAATGATAGACACATGCTTAGGTGGGTGCAATTAACATAACAATGAATGAATTTGTGGTTCTGTCCTGGTGCCCAACACATTAGGTTGTGCCCCAAGGGGTCCAGAAAAAGGGAAGTTACAAGTTACCCAGACATTTCAAGGGTATGTTATTATAGATGCAAAAAGACACATAGACTCAGTTAAGGTAAAGGTTGACCTTGTCAGTGAAGATACCGGCCTAGGATGTAACTACCCACAATAACTCTTTTTAGTTAAAGTTTAATTTCAGACCATCCTTTGTGGTTACTTTAGGTCTCTGAGTTTGCAAGACTGCCATGCAGGCCTCCCCTGAGCTTGTCAGGTTAGCATGTGGCCCCTTTCGCCCACTCCCCATAGTGTGTGAGTAGGTGAGGATAGGTCCAGTCAGAGAACCCTGGCTCGATCATTCTAAAACTATGCACAAGCGGAGAAAGGATGTGTTTCCAGCAAAGCTGAGAGGTTCTATAAGAGTATTTACTAAGATTTTCTAGTGGAAGCCAAAGTGGTAAATTGGACACAAAAGAATACCTTTCATCTGTGGTTCTCCAACTGTTTCCTGCTGAGCAGAGGTGCAGCAAGGCCCACTCTGGGGAGGGCATGTGAGAGAAAGGAGGAGTGAAGCCCCTCCCCTTCCTTTCTTGCATCTGCTTCTACCAAAGCCTTTGACTTCTATCTGTGGGCTCCACATCAGATTCTGTGTTGGTGAGGGAAAAAAAAGAAGAAGAAGAAGACACTTCTTTTATCTATAGAGAAGTAAACTCTTCACATACATGGTATTATTTATTGGGTAGTAGTTGTATTATTAACCTTTACAACCATCATCTGAAACAGTCTAGATAATTTGAATGAATTTGTGATAAAGGCAACACAAAGGCATAAGTATCCCAACCCAGAATTTTTCCCACTCAAAGGCTTCCTGAATCTTTTTAAAAATCCTTTCAGTATGCTAAGCGAAATAAGCTAGTCAGAGAAAGATGACTATCACACGATCTCATTCATATGTGGAATCTAATGAACAAAATAAACTGATGAACAAAATAGATCCAGAGACATGGAAGCATAGAACAGACTGATAAATCTCAGAAGGAAAGCAGGGAGGGTGGGTGGGGAGAGATTAAGTGAGGGAATTTATATGCATATATGCATAGCCCATGGACACAAACAATAGTGTGGTGAAGGCCTGGGGGGGGGGCGGATAGATTAATGGGAAAAAATGGGGACAGAATGGGGACAATAAATAATTTTTTAATGCTTTCATTACTTTGGGGTAGTAGGAGCAGGATAGCAGAGCTTTTGTTTAGTTGATGTACATTGTGTTTACACTAAGTATATAGATCTTGTGTACAGTTTGATAATTTTTGAAAAGTATAACACTTCTAGAACCATTACCTAAATCAAGATAGAGAAAATTTTCCTCACCTCTGGAACTTTTCTCATAACTGTTTCCAGCCAGTGACACACAGAGTCAACAATTGGTCTAATTTGTATCATTAAGAAACGTGGGGTGTGGGGAGCAGATCTCCCCTGTGTGGGTTCTTGCCTCACTAAGTTTGAAGAACAAAATTCCCAGACTAAAAGGACTTGTTAGTAAAAGGGTAGAAATTTATTGGAATCAAATACCAACCCCCACATAGGTAGGGGCTTCCAAGGGGGTAACCAGTTAAGCCCCTTTTTTCTAAGGTTTATAAAGACTGTAGTTTTTTTATGACCCTGCACTTTTCTAATCGATCATTCTTTTGCAGAATATCAGCTTCAAAGTCCAAAACCCACCCCCCATGGGGCCTCCCTCTTTCTCTTCCCCTTTGTGGAGAGCAGCTACAGTGTTTGGACAGGTTCAAGCCTCGGACTAATGAGCTATAGTTGTAAGCTTGACCTTATGATCCAAACCTGTGGTCCCACGTGGCTAAGTGATACAGAATGCAGGAGGTGCAGCAAGTAAGCTTGATCAGGTGCATGTAACTGAGTAGATTTGAAACCCATGAGAATGTTGTAAACATCTTGACCACGCCCTTACTTTGCCTCATGGAATCTGGCTATAAAATAAAGACTCCAAGCTGTGGCGCTGTCTCTCCATCAGAGGGGAGCGTCCCACCTAGCCCCAGCTTTATTCGAGCGTCCCACCTAGCCCCAGCTTTATTCTCTTGTCTGTCTTTTCTAAATCCTTCACCGTTCCCCCTCAGGTTCATCCATGGCCGTGCTGGCGCAGCACAGCCCTTATCTTGCAACATTCCTCTATCTCCTGTGAACGTGTTTCCCTCTTTCCAGCATCTGTTGACATTTCTCTATCCTCTGTGAAAGTTTGTTTCCTTCTTCCCCATGCTCTGTGACTTTTCTTTATCCTCTGTGAATGTGTTCCTTCCTCTCCCCTTATCCTGTGGCACTTTTTTTTTCTTCTGTGAATGTACTAGTATGCCTTCTGGTGGCTCTAAGCCTTCACCTATACATTTCTTCCCCATGGACCTTCTTTATTCCTAAGACTCCCTAAACCTTCCTATTTTGTCTCCTTCCTATTATAAATTAATGTTGTCTGTTCTTGCCCTTCACATAATCAGCATCATATACTCTATCGTACACTTAGGTCTGACTGCTTTCATGCAACATGTTTTGGAAATTTATTCATGTTGTTGTTTATATCAGTAGTTTATTCATTTTTATCATGACTAGTTTTCCATTTATGAGAATACTGCACTTTGTTACACATTTACCTGTTGATGGACATTGGGTTGTTTTCAGTCTGGGGCTACTATGAATAAAGCTGCTATGACTATTCTACATTCTTATAGTTTGTGTGTGTGGTTATATGTTTGTCTGTGCACTTGTATTTTTATTTCTTTTATGTAGATACTTAGGAATATAATTTCTGGTTCCTATGATAACTCTATGCTTAATTTATAAGAAATTGTCAGACTGGCCCATGTGGTTCAGTGGTTGAGCAGCAACCCATGAACCAGGAGGTCAAGGTTAGATTCTGGGTCAGGGCACATGACTGGGTTGGGGGCTCAATCTCCAGTACGGGGCGTGCAGGAGGCAGCTGATCAATGATTCTCTGTCATCATTGATGTTTCTATCTCTCTCTTCCTCTCCCTTCCTCTTTCTGAAACAATAAAAACATATTTAAAAAAAAGGAAAAAATAAATTGTCAACTAGTTTTTCAAGATGGTTGTAGCATTTTACAGTCTTACCATAGAATTGAAGGAGAGTTCCAATTGTACCCCATCCTTACCAAAAGTTGGTATTAACAATCTTTTTACAAGTTTTAGTTATAACAGTGGATATAGTGGTATTTCAATGAGCTTTTAATTTCCATGCTTATTAGTCATGCTTCTATCTCCTTTTGTCTTTGACCATTTTATTAAGTTATTTTCTTTTTATTATTAATTTGTAGGTGTTCTATAAGAAGTCCTTTAACTTTTTCCACAATTTATGGCTGACTTGTTCATTTTCTTAATGTGTCTTTGTTGAGAAGTTTGTAATTTTAAGCTCAATTTATACTTAGTGTCTTTAACAACAACAACAACAAAAATTGGCTATGTCACAATAAGAAATATTGTCCTAAGCCCAGCAGGTGTGGCTCAGTGTTTGAGTGTCAACCTATGAACTAGGAAGTTACGAGTCCATTCCCTGTCAGGGCACATGCTCAGGTTGCAGGCTTGATCCCCAGTAGGGGGCATGCAGGAGGCAGCTGATCAATGACTCTCATCATTGATGTTTCTGATTCTCTCTCCTTCTCCCTTCTCTGAAATCAATAAGAATATATATTTTTTAAAAGAAATATTATCCTATTTTTCCTTTTGGAAAATTTATAATTCTAGCTCTCACATTTAGGGCTATAATTAATCTCAAATTAATTTGGGACTATGGTGTGAGGTAAGGATCAAAAAATTTCATATGGATATTAAAGGGTTCTGAACCCTTTTACAATGTGTGTGGGGGAAAGGGGGTTTCCAACCAATAAGCAATTTTCTAACACCACTGGGTGTCCTAACTTTCAAATCAATTCTGACACTATACCCATATACAGCATCAGATTTCACAGGTTAAGGGCTCAGTACCTAAAACTGCCCTCCACTTCAGTTGTCACCCATATTTCTGGCAGACTAGCTATGCAGTATATAGATTGAAAGTTCCAGTGACTCCTCCACTCCCTGCTTGGGGTTGATTAATTTGCTAGAGTGGCTCACAGAACTCAGAGAAACATTTTACTTCCTAGACTATCACTTTATTATGAAAGGATATAACTCAGGAACAGCCAAATAAGAGATGCATAGGGCAAGGTATTGAACCACATAGCACAGAGCTTCTACACTCTCTCTGAGTGTACCACTTTTCCAAATCTCCAAAGCTATCTGAACCCTCTTCTTTTGGGTTTTTATGGAGGCTTCATTATTGCATAGGTATGATTGATGATTGATTAAATCATTGGTCATTGGTGATTGATTTAAGCTCCAGCCCCTTTCCCCTCCCCAGAAAAGGTGGGACTAAAAGTTCCAGCATTGTGTTCATTTAGTTCCTCTAGCAACCAACCCCCATTCTTAGAGACTTTCCAAGGTCATCTCATTAACATAAACCCAGTTGTGGCAGAAAAAGACTTGTTATGAATTGCAAAACACCCATTTTACCTTTATGCCTCTGAAGCAATTTCAGGAAAAGGACAGAGACCAAATATCAACAAAAGATGCTCCCATTGCTCTTATCACTCAGGAAGTGGTTTTGGGGAGCTCTGAGCCAAGAACCCTGGATGAAAACAAAATATATCTGAGAAATATATTTTGGTCATCTGAATGACCAGGTATATATATCTTCTAAATTACAATGTCACAGATATCCAGTTGTTTCATCAATATTTATTGGAAAGCATTTCTTTTATTAAATCTCATTGAGTCCTTTATATAGAATAATTTCACCATGTATTTTACCATCTTCTTATTTCTAGGCTGTCTATTATTTTTCTAAAAATCATTTATTTATTTATTTATTTTTGTTAATTGCCACTGGAGGATATATATTTTTTCCCACTGATGTTTAGAGAGAGTGGAAGAGAGGGAGGGGAGAGAATAAAAGAGAGTAACATTCATGTGGCTTCTCTGGGGGGAGTCATTTGTGCTCAAACCACCATACAGAAGAGGCTTGCTTGTATTCAGGTTTCTCAGAGCTGCCTGTGGAGACTGAGACAGGAGGGACTGTCTTTTTGAAGATAGAGGGTGCCGTGTAGAATGTTCAGCAGCCTGATGGCTACTCTGGCACCCTTGGGCACCCCAGGGCTGGTGCACAGGTCACACGAAGGAGGCCCCAAAACGGAAGTTTGAGGGCAAAAGGTTGACTTCAGATTTTCCAACCTTGTCAGCCTCCCACAGTATCTGGCAACCTTGAGTGTTTCCCCTTGAAACAAAATCACTTTTATTTTTCAAAGGGATGTGAAATAAAGTTCAAAAACGTTTTTCTTTTTCAAAGAAACTAAAATGAGCTTCGGGCATGCAGAATAACACAGGGGAGAACAAAGAGATGTCCTGGGTCTTTCTCCCATTCCTGCCACTGACTAGTTGTGTGGCCTTGAGAAATCCATATAAGCTCTCTAGTTTGTTGTTTTCTCATCTCTAAAATGTTGGGCTCCGTAGATGGTCTGTACCATCCCTTTCAGGCACAATACTATTAAATAACAAACCCTTTTCTTAGTCATCCTTGCTAAGCTAACATCTATTCTCCACTTGAATGTTCCTAGTGTCAGGAAGCTTGCTATATTTCTAGGGTCCAGAGTTCTAAAAGCACCAACATCACTTTAGTAAGAGCTACCCAGTATTTCTTTACTTGCTGCCAATTCTCTTGGAATTTTCCTAGCTCAAATCTCAAAATAGGTCTGGGCTGCCTATCACTACTTGAGTCAATGAAGGAGAGAAAGGGTTGAACCATATATGAGCATTTATTTAAATAATGCCAGCAGTATGGGAGAGTAGCAGGTCATCCACAAAAATCTGCTCTGCCTGCCACCATAAGCCAGCTGCTTATATTGGTAGAAGGACAAAGATTACGTGGGGAAGTAGGAAAAGGGATAAGAATGGGTATGCAAAATGGGCAGTTTATAGGCAATGGGGCCTGGGGGTATGCAAAGGGCTAGGGTTTGCAAAAAGGCCTGGTGCCTCTGGTTTCTGCAACAAGGTTGTTATCAGCTCCCTGATATGGAGGATGGACTGCATTTCCAGGTGAGCTCCCAGGTCCCGAATGCCACTCCCAGCCAGGTTGGAATGTGCTTTCTTTAATCAGAACAAAACAATCATGGTTAACAGAGCATGATAAATATTTCTTACAATTATTGCTGGTCCCAAATATTCTATTTCTGCTCCTAACACTAGCTCTCAACCTACAAACCCTTAGGCATTTTCCAATAGATGCTCCATGCAACACAGATTTCCCAGGATATTAGAAGATGTTCCTTTGGGGACAGGGGTTGGATGGAGAGATCGGTCCTGTGGCCAAATGTGTCTGAAAATGCTAGTTTAAATGATTTTGTTTGTTTATAGCAAGGCTTCTCAGAGGCATACCTATTCTATACTGTTGGGGTCTACTCAGGAAGCAGCAACCACATTGGGATTCTACCGAA
Source organism: Myotis lucifugus (assembly GCF_000147115.1). NCBI lineage: Eukaryota > Metazoa > Chordata > Mammalia > Chiroptera > Vespertilionidae > Myotis > Myotis lucifugus. Next base: position 6,908,532 of record NW_005871090.1, on the reverse strand, counting down.
AAGGATTGGCAATGGGAGGGGGCGGTTAGGATTCAATGACCCCATTGAAAATGCTGGAGCTGTAAAGATCAGGTGAAGGTACCATCAAGTGCAAGTATCACCAGAGTCGGGAAGTTGCAGAAGCTTCCACTTGGGCCTCCTCCAGCCACGAGGGCAATGCTCAGGGGAATATCTGAACAGGATGACAAAACCTCATATCCACCAGGCGCATGTGTGCTCTGCCACTTGCTAGAGAAACAGCAGTAGATCCTCTTTCCCTCCTGCCTTTTATTTCTTGGATAAGTGCCTCTCCATGTCCACATCTAATGAGAGCCCTGCCCCCCAGGGAACCTTAGTAATGTAGTTTTCAGGCTTCTAGTTCCTATAATTTTTGCAGAGATCACGGAAGGGCGTGATATATTTTGCTGTTGTTGTTTTGGAAATGCTGCCTTGAGCTAATTTTGAGGCTCTGGCTAGAAGCTGATCGATTTCTTTTATTAAGTCCACACCCAACCATTTCACTTCTCAGGTTCTCATACTTCCTCCTGGCCATTATGTATTCACACAAATTGCCTGGGGTCGGGTACCAAATAATTAGGGACAGCCCTTCTGCTTTGGAGCCCACAAAATTATTCAAATTGGCCAGTTCACAGAGAGCCTGTGAAACTTAGCTAACACCACCCTTCTTGCCATACATAAGCTGCCCCCTACACCTCTGTTTGCGGTTACCCTGCCCCCCGCTGCAAACCCTGCATGGCCCTGTGTGGCAACCTTCTAATCTGTAAAAAGAATTCTGCCTTTTCTCTAGCCGAGTGTTTGCCCTTTATTGTGTCCCGCCTTCAAAGAATCTTTAAACCTTAAGAAAGAGGACAGGAATAGGGCTGTCACCAAAATCAATTTGGTGCGTCCACTAGTGTGCATTGAAAGTCTCCACTGGGGATAGGATGAGTAGTCTTTCCTAAGCTTTATTGACCACCTGTTTTTCTTTTTAGGGCAAGACCTATTGATGTGTTTCAGAAGGTATCAGGCTTCCATGGAACTCATTGTAGGCATCACATTTTAAATTACAATTTCTGGGGTTCATGTACTTTGAAGGAAGCAGGAGTGGTGATTGTGGTCTGAGCTATGTGCTCAGCGTATTCATGATTCCAGTCTGAGCCCAACTGTACTGTGGTGACACTGTATGTAGAGACCCTTCTGAGGAGGTCCCAGCTAGTTGATTTGTACATGGCTTCTTGAACCCATATTTCTTCCACTTGCAAAGCCATCCACAACCTCTTTTCCTATCAAAATCCTAGTCAGTCATCAAAGCCCGACTCAAGTCCCTTCTTTTCAGCAGGAAATTCAATTATTTCAGCTTTCACTCTTCTCTTCTTTCTCTGAAATCTTGACATACTGTCAGCACTTGTCGCAAATCTGCCTGTGACATCTCTTGTACTACTTCCCTGCTCTACTTAGCAGCGCCTAGTGTCATTCGTTTATCCCCAACTGCATTGTTATCTTCTCAAAGGCACAGATTAGGCCTAATGCTGCTGTGCATTTCCCCAAACATTTAGGACAATACTTATTACATAACGAGTACAGGGGTATCTGCGGGCAGGACAAATTAATTAGCTAACCACTTTGGTTTCCTGCACAAGTTTTCTTTCTTTTCTTCCCCCTGAATTTTAGTTGAACCAGAGCCTAGTTTGCATATGGGTGTATTTGTCACACAGATGAGAGTAAAAATGGAGTTCCATAGAGATGACTATTACCAAGTGGTGGGAGTGAATTTCCTCAGTAACATATCTTAGCTACTCAGATGTTCTTAAACCATGAAGTGCAATATGATACTACAAAGTCCTAAATGACTTTTTCGCTTCCAAGAATTATTTTAGGCTTGAATTCCCAGCAATTCAGAAGCAATTTCTGTTTGTGCCATGTTCATACTTTGCATCTTTATTGCCTTTTTTATTTTATTTTTCTTTTCAAGCTATGGTTTGTTTATCTCCTAGGAATGGCCCTGTGATCTGGGTTGAGCTGACACAACATTATTTTCCCCACTTAAGCACCAAGGAACTGAGGCATAGAATTGCCATCTAGTTAGTGACAAAATTAAGGCTTGAATTCAAATCTCCTGCCTCACAATCATTGCTTTTTGTAATGTTTTCCAAAGTAGAGAGAAGTGCATGAAGGCAAATGTGTATATGGCATATTTTATTGATCAGATAAAGGACAAAAATTGACATAGAAAATATTCATTTTTTTAACTTGTGGGATTTTCAGTAGAAATATAACCATACATTTAACCCCCAAACTAATTTTTTTTTATCTCAATAACAACAAAATACTTTGTCTCTGAAATCATCTTTAGGAATTTTATAGCCTATATACTGCTTTCGTCTGCTCAAGCTGCCCTCACAAAATACCATAGACTGGGTTACTTACATGGCAGACACTTGTCGCAATGACCACGAAAGCACCGTGAGAACTGATGTGGGGGTCACAAACAAATCTTAGCAAGTAGGTAAATTTGCAAATATGCAATCCATGAATGATGAGGCTCGCTGTACTTGCAATTCCCTGCTCTTTAGCTCCTAGTGCCCTGCTTTGGGACTGATCCCATAGTCGTGTGAAAACACTGAAGGTCATGGACGGCACTCTGTAGACCCATGGGGAGCAGGCATTCATTAAATATCTGTCGAACTGAATCAAACTTCATGTGCTTCATACCTTCATGGTGCCACTTTGGGCACAGACAGGGAGGTCCTTCCCTGTGATCTGGAGCCCTCACATCAGGGCTGATGACTGGGAATCCTGATAATCTCTCTGGGCACTTTGTTTATCAGACTTAAGGAGGGGTAGAGGGGCCGGGTGTTTACCTGGAGTGATGCAGGACAGCATTTGGGTTCCACTGACAGCTTCCTGTAGAGGTGGCTATCTCAGATAGTTGGCTCTGATGTGTAAATTTCTCTTTTCAGAACTTTATTTCTTTATTTCTTCATATAACTATAAAGGAGAAGGGAACTAAGATCTTTAAGGGTCTTGTGTGTGTAGGTACTTTGCATGTGTTACCTCCTCTGACCTATACAACAACCCTAAAAAAGTGGAAAGAACTGTCCCCTGTAGAGATGATTTTTCAGACCAAGAGGCTGTGAAATCAGAGATGCACTAAAAGACAGCATATGATCTAGCCAACATTTGTAATCAGTTTTGCTTGATCACAAAGACCTGGTTACTTTTGTTACCCTATGCACAAATACTCCTGGACAGGCGGTCATACAGCCATTTACTGGCCACAAATTATTTCTTCTGTTCATTCAACAAACATTAATAGAGAGCTTACAATGTCAAAGCCATGTGCAGGAGATAAGAAGCAATACAAAGCTGAATCGGGCATGGCTCTCAGCTTCAGGGGAGAACACATATATAAATAATTAGGATCTGAGATTGAAGTTATAGATGCCACAAAAAAAGAAATACAAAAGGGGATTGTGTTCTCAGCTGGGAGAGGGATGAGAGCTCCATGGAGGAGACCCAGACTTGCCTGAGGGGTTGTGATTAGGGAAGAATGATGTTAATTTGGAAACACACAGGCACAGGCAAAGGGATGAATGCAAAAGAATGTAAGACACAATAAGGAGAGATGGGGTTGGATTTAACCATAAAAATAAATTTGCTGCCAGGGTCAGACCATTGCGCTTTATTCACTAGGCAGCAGAAGGACTGTGGGGTCCTGATGAAGGGGTAAAGTGATTCTTAGAGTAACAGGACATGCTAGTTTGCTAGGCTGCCATCTGGAAGTACCACAGACTAGGGACTAAAACAACAGATACTTATTTTCTCACAGTTTTGGAGGCTGGAGTCTGAGGTCAAGGTGTCAATAAGGTGTTCCTTCTGAAGCCTCTCTCCTTGGCTTGGAGGAGGTCATCTGTCTTCTCCCTGTGACATCACATGGTCTTCTCCCTGTGACATTACGTGGTCTTCTCTCTGTACCTGCCCATGTCTTCATCTCCTCTTCCTATAAGGACACCAGTCATATTGGATTAAGGTCCACCCTCCTGACCTCATTTTACCTTAATTACCTATCTCCAAATATTGTCACATTCTGAGGTTCGGGGGTTAAGGCTTTGACATATGAACTTTTGGGTGGGGGTGCATAACTCATTCCATCGCACAGGATAAGATGGACCAGGAGAGGGAGAAAGTGGAGAGGCCAGTGAAGAGGCATCATCGCACAGGTGACCAGGCTGCGGCAATGGAAGAGTGGCAGGAGGGTATCAGTGGACATCCATCTGGTGGCTTTCCTCTTTGTGGGGAGGAAGACAACTACACCAGCAACATTCTGTGAAGGGCACGGTAAGAGGCAGCCAGAATTAACTTGGCAAATTTTCTTCAGTTCACAGAGACATCCAGAGCCATCATTTCTCACTGCCTCCCTGGAGCAAGGGGGTTGCTTCTGATTCACCACCCATGCAGGACAAAATGTCTCATTACCCTACGGTCTCACAGTGTTTACATCGCATTCTTTCATGCCCAGAATCTGAATCACAGCCAGGACACTCCTGCGTGACAGTCCTCATGAGCTAATTATTAATGTCCCTGGCTCAGAGTCTGGGTGGGTATTTATTTCCATTACCCAAGCCGAGTGATGAATTGAGCTTTGCTCAGGCTGCATACTTTGTTTCTCCATAAGTCTGTTCCTGCTGCTTGCATTTTAAGGAATGCATTTTTATGGAGTTTGGTGCTCTTCAGTAATTTTCCAGGAGGGCACATTGCCCAGCCCAGATGGACAGATTTTTTTTTCTGGTTCCAGCTGGTGAAGTCCTGTTTGATAAGATCCTATCGCATCCTACTTGAACAGAGATTCACAATTGGCTTGCAAGGTGGGTGGTGAAAAATGACTCAATCAGCAGTTTGTTGTGGTGGGCTGTGGGAGGGCCACCTGAGAACTGAAACTTCCCTAACTCAAGCAATGCCTCAGAAGGACATCTTTCCAAGAGGAACTGATATCATGACATGGAATGTAATAGGACAGGAAGTAGAGAAGCCAGTCTATCTATGTAGAGTTACTCTGTTACTGCATTGAGAGCCCTGTGTTTCTCTCTGAATCCATTTGTCTTTAGGAAGAGAAAGAAGCCTGGTGCACTGATGTCTGATGAAAAAGAAGGAACTTTGATTTACTGGAGAGGGTCACTTGAATTTTTCAGTTATACTGCATTATGGGGTCACTCATTACCAATTATACTCTGCAGTTATTGGGACAACTACCAAGTGTAATTGTCCTGAGGCTCCAAACGAAGGGGGCAAAATTCCCAGTACAGGACAAGTGTTTTTGTATGAGAATCCTTGGATTCTGTGCATAGGATCTACTTTCTTCCTTTTTAAATTAACTTTCTAAAGCAGTGGTTCTCAACCTTCCTAATGCCACGACCCTTTAATACATTTCCTCATGTTGTGGTGACCCCCAATTTCATTGTTACAAATTGAACATAATTAAAGCATAGTGATTAATCATAAAACAATATGTAATTATATATGTGTTTTCCAATGGTCTTAGGCGACCCCTATGAAAGGGTCGTTCGACCCCCAAAGGGGTCGCGACCCACAGGTTAAGAACCGCTGTTCTAAAGGGAACTGAGGCCATACAATACTTTCACAGAAAAGTACCTTCCCACAGGAAGTGGTCCTATTGTCATCAAAGAATGAAAATGCATGGCTTATTTTACTTCTCAGTGTTTGGACTTTCTCTTAATTTGCTGGATATTAATCATTTTCATTTCTTCTTCCTAGACTTTTCTGTTCCTTCTCTGGAGTCCAACCTTGCCAAGGGAAAGCAGTCCTCTCTGCTGCTTTTTCTCTTTGATTTCTGCCAGTGAGGATCCTACGACAACCCAAATGTTATCAACAATTTTGCTGTAAATCCTCACTTCCCTTTTGCCTCTTCAACTTTCTGCTAACTGAAAACTCTCAAATCCCAACAATGTTTTTTCTTCTTACTGCATGCAAAGTTTTTAACATATCCAGGAGGCAACAAAAGTTTACCTAGAAAGACAGGACTACTGTTTCCATTTAACAGATAAGAAAACTTAGTCACAGAAAGGTTACATGACTTGTCTTAGGTATGGCTTTAGATATCAAGACACTTTTTTTTGTTTGTTTTTCAGAAATTCTACTAGGGTGAAGAAAATACTTTAGACAAAGTGATTTAACAAATAAAAAATAAAAAGTAGATACAGAAATGTTAATATGAACCATAAAATGAACAGATGATAAATTAAACTCCATCAAAATTTCAAAGTTCTGCTTTTGAAAAGACACTGTTAAGATAGTAAAAATACCCCTGGCCAGGTGGCTTAGTTGGTTGGAGCATCGTCCTGTAGACCGAAGGGTTGCAAGTTCAATTCCTGGTCAGGATACATACCTAGGTTGTGGGCTTATGGTACATACGGGAAGTCAGGGTGCATATGAGAGGCAACCGATCAATGTTTCTCTCTCACTTCAATGTTTCTCTCTTTCTCCCTTCCTTTCTTTCTAAAATATCAATGGACATGTATCCTCAGGTGATGATTAAAAAAAAAGAAGAAGAAGAAGAGAAAAAAAAGGTAATGAAAGAGAAGCCACAGTCTGATAGATGATATTTACAAGTCATATATCTGATAAAGAGCTTATATCTAGAATATACAAAGAATTCTCAAAATTTAATAACAGGGAAACAAAAATAAACCAATAAGAAATTCACAAAATATTTGAGTAGTTTCTTCACTAGAGAAGATAATACAGATGGCAAATAGTATAAGAAAGGATGCCTACCACCATTAGTGTAAAATACTGGGGATAGAACCCCACTACATTTATTTTAGTGCTCTTGAGAGGATGAGGAGCAACTCTCACACCTTGCTGGTCAGAATGCAAAAAAGTACAGCCACTCTGGAAGGTAGATTCTTATAATGTTCACTATACATTCACCACATGACCCAGCAATTCCACTTCTAGTTAATGTACCAAATAGAAATAAAGACTTAAGACAACACAAACACAAATTCATTAATGTTTGTAATAACTTTGTTCATAACTCCCCAAACTGAAAACAACTCAATGTCCAGTGGCTAGTGAGTGGGTAATCTGTGACAAATTCATAAAATGAAATAGTTCTCGACTCTGAAAAAAAACAAACCTGAAGTACTGTTATTAACAAAAACATGGATGAATTTCATAAGCATTATGGTAGGGGAAAGAAGTCAAATTCTAAAGACTACATATTAGCATAACCAATGGACACAGACACTGGGCTTATCCTAGGGGGTGGGAGTGCCTGGGGAGGGGTAATAGCGGGGGAAAAGAGACATATGAAATATTTTAAACAATAAAAAAATAATAAAAGACTACATATTGTTATGATTCCATTTATGTAACATTCTGAAAAAGGCAAAATAAAGAGTAGATCAGTGATTGACAAGGACTAGGGGTAGGGGTGAGGGTGAATAACTACAAAGGGCACCGGGAACGTTGGGGGGCGATGCAAAATGTTTATATCTTGATGTGATAATGATTACCTGAGAATATACATTTGTCAAAATTCAAAGACATGTACATCAAAAATATTGAACTCTATTGCATATACATTATACCTTAAAATATTTTATTTTATTTTATAATATATTTTATTGATTTTTTACAGAGGAGAGGGATAGAGAGTTAGAAACATCGATGAGAGAGAAACATCGATCAGCTGCCTCCTGCACACTTCCTACTGGGTATGTGCCCTCAACCATGGTACATGCCCTTGACCGGAATCAAACCTGGGACCCTTGAGTCCGCAGGCCAACACTCTATCCACTGAGCCAAACCAGTTAGGGCTACCTTAAAATATTTTAAAATATAAAATGGAGAGAAGGATTTTGTGACAAATATTCTATTTTGCTTTCATTTATCTCCATCAAACTCTTCCCAGGGAGGTCCTATACAGCAGATGTTGTCCAGTAGCTCAGAAATATAGAGATAAATATCAGGGTTTTTACTCTCAGTGTGGTGGGGGATGTTAAAGAAAATTTGGCTGTTTTTTAATAGTATATATTTTTTGCTGGGGCTCAGAGAAGTGCTAAGGTTGTGAAATATAAAGGATAAGAAAGCTCCCTGCTCAGTATTTGTTGGAGCTGAGGCTGGTCGAACAATTAGAAGGTGACAGGGGACAGTGTTTGGGCGTGAGAAACAGCAGGAATGAAAACAGGAGAGCAGCAGAAAGCCCAGGGGAGTGGACACTCTCCTCCCCCACTCTGCAGCTGCTGCGGTGGGGGTCAAACAGCCAATGGGAGCTTTACAAACCAGCACTGACCCCCAGGAAAACAGAAAACAGAAGGAAGGTTGGTTCCCTGACCCACCTCCCTCAGAGCACAGACATTTAGAAAATACTTACTAAATTCTGCCTCACAGTCGAATTCCAACTGAGGAACAGATAAAATGTAGGAGATATGATGAAAACAGAAAACTACTGTTAGTGGAGAAAGAACAGTATCTATAATAATAAAAGGGCAATGTGCTAATTAGACCAGATGTCATTCCAGACATCATTCCAGATGTCTTTCTGGACGAAGCAGGGGCCAGAGGGAAGCCTAGGTCCCAGGTGCCAGAGGGAAGCTGGTGCCAGCAGCCGGGGGAAGGAAGGCCTACTCTTGCACGAATTTCATGCATCGTACCTCTAGTCTTCAAAAAATGGTGTTGGGGAAATTGGACAGCCACATAAAAAAGAATGAAACTGGACCACTATCTTATACTGTACACAAAAATTAGTTAATTTATTTAATTAGTCAAAATTAAAGATATGAACATAAAACCTGAAACCATAAAACTCATAGAGAAAGTATAGGCAGTAAGCTCCTTATCATCAGTCTTGGTGAGGTTTTTTAAAACCTGACACCAAAAACAAAAATGAACAATTGGTACTATATCAAACTGAAAATGTCTGCACAACAAAGGAAACCATTAACAAAATGAAAAGGCAACCTACAAAATGGGAGAAGATATTTGCAAGCCATATATTTGATAAGAGGCAAATATGAAGAACTCATGAAACTAAAAGCAAAACAAAAAAAGAAATCAGATGTAAAAATATGTAGAAGAGGTCCAGTCAAGACGGCGCATAGGTAAATGTGGCACTCCCATCCTCCCACAGCCGTATCAAAATTATAACTAAACTACAGAACAGCTATCATTCAGAAACATCTGAAATCTAGCTGAACAGAAATCTTACAACTAAGGTTTAAAGAAGAAGCTACATTGAGACTGGTATGAAGGGTGGAGAGGCAGAATGGTCTGGTCCCACACCCATGTGTGCTTGGTAAAAGTGGGAGGAATATCTCAGCTGCAGAGGTCCCTTCTAAGGAGCGAGGGGTCCCAGCCCCACACCAAGCCCCCCACAGGATTCCAGTACCAGGAAGAGAATTCCCTATACTTCTGGCTATAAAAATCAGTGGGAATTGTGACTGAGTGAGATGTAGGGCTCCTGAAGTCCCAAGCAGTTCCTTTTAAAGGGCCAGCACATGGACTTATCCAGACTAACTTGCTCTGAGCTCTAGTGCAGGGGATTGAAGCTCAAAAGGCACCATGGACATACAGGGAAAAACTGAATTGTCTGGTATCAAAGTGAGAGACAGAAGTGCTGGCAGAGGCCACTGTTCCTTTTCTGAGTCCTCCACTCCCACAGAGCTGGCAGGCAGCCACTGTATCTGAGTCTCCATCAACCTATCACTGTTCACCCCACCCTGGTGATTCCCTGAAACTCCATCCCACCCATACAAATGGCTTTCTAGAGCAGTGGTTCTCAACCTTCCTAATGCCGTGACCCTTTAATACAGTTCCTCATGTTGTGGTGACCCCCAACCATAAAATTATTTTTGTTGCTACTTCATAACTGTAATTTGCTACTGTTATGAATCGTAATGTAAATATCTGATATGCAGGATGTATTTTCATTGTTACAAAATGAACATAATTAAAGCATTGTGATTAATCACAAAAACAATATGTAATTATATATTTGTTTTCCCATGGTCTTAGGCGACCCCTGTGAAAGGGTCATTCGACCCCCAAAGGGTCACGACCCACAGGTTGAGACTTTTCATACAAAATGTCTAGAGACTTTTCCATACAAATGTACTTTCTTGGCTCATGCTTCAGACCTTTCTAAAATCTCTCACACAAGCAGCATCTGGCCTTGGTGTACCTTGTCCCTCTTGCTAAGTGGCCCCAGTCTCAGCACTAGTGGCAGAAGGCCTTGACTTTCAGCTTGGCCTCTCCTGGGCACCTCCAAGCCCAGCATAAGTAGCAACCATCTGTAGATCTCTTTGTAGCTCATGCGGGTAGAAATATGCTTCTGAAGCTTCATATTCTGGTTCCCCCTAATTTGGCTTACCAAAATCATCGCAATAAGATTTGCATTTCACTTTTTTTTAGTAGCTTCTGATAACATTTACGCCTTTACAGAAGTCTCAGAGTATAAAGAATAATCTCTACTGGGTCACTTGCAGACTCCTGGTGAATGGAATGGCTTTGCAAAATCTTAAAACTATATTTTAATTATAAAGCAATATTTTCATAGTTTTTCTGGAGTTTGAGAACTAATATTATTAAGGTTTTGAAATAAAAATAAGTAAAACACATCTATAATCAAGGAGGGCAAAAATAGACTCACAAAATATTTTTCTCCTAAAATCTAATAAGAGAATAAACTTAGAAAGTAGCCTAATTTTTCTCAAATAATTAAATAGTTAGGAAACAAACAAAAAAAAGGTGCAACTTATACCTTATACTTTTATGGCCAAGTCCTTCCAAAAAAAAAAAAAGGAAAGGAAAAAGAAGTAGAGAGGAAAGAAAGGAGAGAGGAAGACACTGTGATGTTGTATATTACAACTTCTAACTCCATTAATGACCCCTGAAGTACTGGAGACTCTTTATGAGGTGAGAAAAATACTGGAAATTCTCATTAATACCATTCAGTATAAATAAAATAGACTGAGGAGTCAATAAGATAGTCCTGGATATCATAAAAGAAACAAACTTCAAGCCCTAGCTGGTTTGGCTCAGTGGATAGAGCGTCGGCCTGCAGACTGAAGGGTCCTGGGTTTGATTCCAGTGAAGGGCACATGCCTGGGCTGCAGGCTCAATCCCCAGTCAGGGAGGTGCAAGAGGCAGCCGATCAATGATTTTCTCTCATCATTGATGTTCCTATCTCTCTTTCCCTCTCCCTCTCTCCTTGAAATCAATAAAAATATATTTTAAAAAAACAAACAAACTCATACAACTTAACAAAAGGAAGATAAACAATCCAATAAAAAAAATGGGCAAAGGACCTAAATAGACACTTTTCAAAAGAGGACATTCAGAAAGCCAAGAGACATACAAAAACATGCTCAAAGTCACTAATCATCCGAGAGATGCAAATCAAAACAACAATGAGGTACCATCTCACACCTGTCAGAATGGCTATCATCAACAAATCTATGAAGGCTAAGTGCTAGAGAGGATGTGGAGAAAAAGGAACCCTCTTGCACTGCTGGTGGGAAGGCAGACTGGTGCAACCACTGTGGAAAACAGTATGGAGTTTCCTCAAAATATTAAAAATGGAACTCCCATTTGACCCAATAATCCCACTTCTAGGAGTATATCCAAAGAAATCAGAAACACCAATCAGAAAGGATATATGCACCCCTATGTTCATAGCAGCACAATTTACCATAGCTAAGATTTGGAAACAACCTAAGTGCCCATCAGCAGATGAATGGATTAGAAAACCCTGGTACATCTATACAGTGGTACACTGCTGTAAAAAAAGAAGGAACTCTTATGGACCTGGAGAGCATCATGCTAAGCGAAATAAGCCAGTCGAAGAAAGATAAATATCACCTGATCTCACTCATTTGTGGAATATAATGAACAACATAACCTGATGAACAAAAATAGAGCCAGAGGGAAAAAAATAATATTTTAGAATATATTAGAAGTAATCCTGTTATTTGCAGATTTTAAATATTTCCTACAACTTTTGTGATATACTATGTTAGTACAATTTTGGTAATATTATTACACTTAAACTAGGGGCCCAGTGCATGAATTCATGCACCTTGAAAGGAACTGTGGGCTGCAAGGCTGCAGTGGGCACAGGGGCGGTCTCAGGCCATCCTCTGCACCCCCACCAGCCCCTCCCGCCACAGCCCCCGGTCCCCTGTCTGCCAGCAGTCCCACTCCCGCTGCTGCCACTCTCACGCACTGACGGCGCAGCCCCGCTCTCTCACCCACTGACAGTGTGGAGCGATTGGGGCTGATGCCAGCAGCAGGTTCCAGTGGCGGCTACCAGCCCCGATTGCCCCTCAGGAGCAGGGGAAGGTGGAGAAGCCCTGAGGGGTGATCAGGGCTGGAAGCGACCGCTGGATCCCGCTGACGGTGCCGAGTGATGGGGGCCAACATTGGGCGCCAGCAGCGGGTGTGAGCAGGACTGGCGCCAGCAACAGGTGCAAGCACCAGATGGGACCCCGGCGTGGGGGAGCAAAGAATTTTCAGTAACCACCAGAGGCTCACCCCGATGACAGCAACCAGCACCCTGGTTTGGTCTGGCACCTCTGCTCACCTGCTCCACCATCCCGCCGCAGCCGATGCCCGCCATGTTCCACACGCGCCCCTTGGTGGTCAGTGCACGTCATAGCAACCAGTTGTTTGGTTGTTCTGCAGTTCGGTCTATTTGCATATTAGGGTTTATATACATCGATTCCTTTTTTGAAATATTAATGTTTATTGCATGTAATATATTTAAGATCACTTTTCTTGAATAATTGATGTTTACTGCATGTAACATTATTATACTTAAAATCATTTTTCTTGAGATATTAATGTTTATTGTACGTATTATTGTAAGATCATTTTTCTTGAAATAAAAAGTTCCCTTTTAAAAAATATATAAAATAAAATAAAATAAAATAAAATAAAATAAAATAAAATAAAGAAGCAAGCTTCCAAAACAGAAGCTGCTATATTTTATGCAGCTCCTCAGTAGAGGTAGAAAGAGTGACCCTGGTTTGCCATGTTCCACAGCACTGTGCTGACCTGGGAGAAGGATATGAAGTGCACAAGGGTTTTTTATGGTGCTAGACATATCATGGAATCTCAGAAAAGAAAGAGTAAAATCTGGATCTCCCAGAAATAGCTGCACACAAATGCAAGAGAATGCCTCTCTCCCCTCGTCTGTGAACCCTCAGCCCCAGAAAACTGAAGAGAAAGCTTCAAACTACAACTCAGAAAGGAAAAGCCAACGAATTCTATAGGAGACTTTCATATATCAAATGGGTAAGAAGCAAGCCTAGAACTATGGCAAGCACAAAACCCGGGGTCTTCCCTTTGAATGTGTCTGTGTTCAAATCTCCTCTTCTTATAAGGACACCAGTCATATTGAATTATGACTCACCTATATGACCTCATCTTAACTCAGTTACCTCTTTAAAGACCCTTTCTCTAAATACAGTCACATTCTGGGCACGTGGGATTGGGGCATCAACCTACAAATTTTGGAGTGACACAATCCAGTCCAAAACAGAATTCATTCCACCTCTGCCTCTTACTAAAGGCCAGACATTCAGAAAGTTCTGTGCTTCTTTCTATAACATGTAAATGTTAACACCTACCTCACAAGGCTATTGTTAGCAGTTATGCATGAAATAATTCAACACAATAACTAACACATAATAGGTTAGATATTTGTTGATACTGACACTCAGTAGAACAGTGCTCTCCCCATTTAAAGTATTCTATTCTATTTCTTTCAAGTCTGTACAAACTTTTGTTTAATCAATTTCTTCTTTTTAAACAAAATTAGTGATTTTTTTACTGTTTATGTTTTCTTGTGTTTGACTGTATAAGAGAAGGACTAATAGAAGTAGACCCAAGAGGTAGGAAAAAAGTGAGAAGACTTTGCGGAGAAGATATATTTATTTCTTTAATTGCACATGGTATAGAGAAAGCCAAAGTAATTTAGCTCTGTGAAAGGGGTCTTTGCTTTCCCTGACCTAAATTTTATTTTCATAATCACAGAGCAGTGCCATGGACTTATTCTCATGACCAAATTAAATTTATTTTCACCAAGCCAAAGCACAGGTGCATGCTACCATCTGCACAGCAGGTGCGCTCCCTTGGTTCCTCCAATGGGTAAGCTCAGGAATAAATAGTCTGGGGGCATGTTCTGTGCTATGTTTCATACCCGCCTATGATTCAAGAGATCACAAAGTTTATAAATTTTATAAAACATATTAGAGGCCCGGTGCATGAAAATTCATGCACTGGCGGGGGGAGGGGGGCATCCCTCAGCCCGCCCTGCCCCCTCTCAGAGTCCAGGAGCCCTCCAGGGATGTCCTACTGACAGCTTAAGTCCTCTCCCCACAGGGAGCAGGACTAACTGAAGTCTGGCTTCCCTTTGCGGGAGGTGACCAAGCCGATCAGGGGAAGACACGGCTCCCATCACCCCACTGCTGCTGCCACTGCCAGCCCTCACAGCCACCATGGCTGCTGGCCCTTGCAGCTGCCACAGCTGCCGGCCCTCCTTGGCCCTCGAAGCCACCGTGGCTTTTGTCCAGAAGAGTGTCCAGTCTATCTGATCTAATTAGCATATTATCCTTTTATTAGTGTATATATATGGTCAATTAAAATAGAACCAGATGCTTATCTCTCTCAGTTTGAAGTCCCCAGCTTCCCAGGGGTGACCAAGGTTGAAGTGACCTGACCTCACTGTCCATCTCATCCATAAGGAATCCATATACATAAGAGATTGCAATTAACAATGGCTTGTACAAATAAGACCCACACATACACAAAAAGCAGATTAAGAATTTTTAAAGGATCACAGCAAAAGTCCTATGGTATTTTTACTTCTATGTTCTGTATCATGTCAGTCCATGTCAGCTGTCAGTCCATGTCAAGACTCAGACCTGGCAGCCCAGCGTGGAGATCTGGGGTTTCTTCCTGAACCCCACCAGGACTCTCGGAAATGCCACGGAGAAGCATCATGGACAGTTTGAGTTGGCAGAAATGGGAAAGACTGGTGAAGGGCCAGGGGAGTTTATTGTTGTAGAGAGGCGATAGGTAAAGAGCTCTTACCTTCCTTCTTTCAAATGGGGGGACAACCACTTGAGAGAAGGCAGAAGAGTAGTAAATGCTTGGAACAGCTGTTGTGTTGAAATGGAATAAAATGACAGAGAGTGGGCAGTGGGGGACAAGGAGAGTCAATAAAATGATTGCTGAGCAGCATGGTGACCTTGGTTAGGTTGGAAGTCACATATTTAAAAGACTGCCAACCAGTTGGGTAGGAGAGACTCTCTTACAGAAATCTTGGGTGGAACTGAGCCCAGTTTAAAGAAGACAGGACCGGAGCTGAGAGTACAATAATGAAGCAAGACTGGCAGGAGTTAGAGATCCCAGCTGCAGAACACTCAATCCTCTCTTCCGTGCAGCACTCGGAGAAGTTGGGGATGGTGTTAGTAGAGAACATATGCTACCCTTTCTCTCCCCCAAAGGGTAAAAATTGAGGACACACTGAGTCATGCCATGAATAATAGCATTTCATGACAATCCTTTCTGATTGGATGCATACCAGTGATTTTCTGAGCTGGCATCTCTGCTGTATTGCCCTATGCACATAGCAATGAGTCCAAAATCTGTCTTGAATAGAATTTACCTATCAACTCTCAATTGTGACTACATTTTTACATACTTGATACACATATTTGAGAGCTTGAGGAATGAGGAGCCTTGAGATTAAAGGGGGCTCTAATGATCATAAGAAGATGAGTACCCTCTAAGTCTCCTCTCCTCCATTAATTGCAATAACATGCTCAGCCAAACAAAGATATTAGAAAGTGATACAGTACAACCTGGAGCAAGGCACTCTTCAAGCCTCAGTTTTCTTTCCTGTAGAATATAAACTGAATTTAATAGTAATAACCTCTTCATAAAGTGGTTGTTCAATGACATATAAAGCACTTGGCAAAATTGTGGGGCACTTAGTCGGTGCTCAATAAATGGTAGCTATAAATTAGGTAATGAGCAGACAAAATGAATATATCTAACTTCACCCCACTTTGTTAAGACTGTGTTGTCTTAGCCTGAGTTCTTTAGAAAACAGAATCAGGGCAACATAAGAGAGGGAAGAGAATGGTGCCAATAAAATAATAGAGTAAATACGAGGGGCTGTGCTAGAGAGATGGCCACTGCTTCATAGTAAAAACAAATAACTGCACCAACTCATCGGTCTTTGGTGAGGCCATATGGGCTACTGTATCCTAATATCCTAAAGCACTCTGGGGGAAGGGTTGAAGCTAGAGAGAGGGGAATTTATCTACCAACTCTCAATTCCCACTGATCAAAGATTTATCCTATGGAGCATGCATTCCCCTGCCCTAGAGGAAAAAATGGCCTAGAGTCCTGGAAACAGATGAACCTGGGATGATCTGCAGTGGGATGAAAAATTCCTGACATAACTAGGTTTTAAAAATATATTTAAAATTTTTTAATTGATTTCAGAGAGGGAGAGAGAGAAACATCAATGGTGAGAGATAATTATTGATTGGCTACTTCCTGCACACCCTCCAGTGGGGATTGACCCCACAACCCTGGCATGTGCCCTGACTGGGAATTGAACCATAACCTTCTGATTCATAGGTTGACACTCAACCACTGAGCCACACCAGCCAGACCTGACATTCCTAGGTTTTAAAATACCCTTTTAAATATATTGAATCCTATTTTTTCACTTAAATAGTCTGAGACATGAAGATATACTTCCAACCTTCAGGGATTCCTAATATTCAAACTTTATTTTATTTGGCAGGTATCCTAAACTGTGTCAAATAGCTGTTGGTACAAAAATCAAGAGTTAAGAAGTAGAAGGGTACTTAAGAAATCAAAGAATTTGTAAGAAAAAGTCTTTATATTATGAATAATTGCCTGTCAGTCATTCTGTTTTGATATGTTGGATTTTCTACTGATAAAATGCTCTTGTACGATGTCTTTCCTTGTGGGGCTATTTTCCTTCAGTTTGCTATTGGATTTGTGGCATTGGGAATTCTTAACATCTGCTGAAATGTGAAGGCTATTTGTTACACAATATATCTGACTCCGATGTTTGGCCTCAAACTCCTTGAGAGGAGCAGCAGATTCTTATATATCTTGCACTCCTCCACAGCATCTCTAGAGGATAACGCATTCTCACTTAGTGTATGTTATGTGGGAAACAACTTGAATACCAGACATTAGGGGAATGTTAAGTAAATGGTGGGGCAGCCATACAATGGACTTTCATACAGGACAGTTGTAAAAACAATAATAGGAGATTCCCTTTAATATAAACATGGGGAGATAGAAGACAGCTATGTTAAGTGAAAGAAACAAATTGTAGAACAATATGTATAAATAATTCTATTTTGATTATATATGCATGCACACTTTACATGTGGGTGAGCACATTTAGAAATCTAGAAGTAAGTGTGCATACTAAACTGCTAAAGGCTATTGTCTCAAGGGATGAGATTGGTTGGGGGAAAAGAATTTTCTCTTTTTATTTGTATTGTTTGTGGTTTTTGTAACATTTATTACTTATATAAATTAGAAATGGACAAGTAAAAAAAGCAATGCTTTGGATGATTCATGGGTGTTTTATAACACAGTAAAAAAATAGGCAAGTAGGTGCAAATGATTACTTAGTTTTGACACTGAATTAGTCAGTTACCATCCTTTATTTAATCCTGTATAGAGAAAATGCTGGTTGCATCTCTTTTAATCCCTATGAGAGCCATCGGAACCTCTGCATTCTTAATTCTGTACAAAATAACAGTGTTCTTGGCTGACTTGTTTGGCTATATATCATTGTATTTGCAGCATCATTCTTTCTTCTGCAGAGTTCTGTTTACAATCCCAGTGGGGAGATAAACACTTCTTAGTCAATATAAGTCACCAGCTATACATAATTAGCGCAGTCTGTTGCTTATTTTAATTCTCAGATTTTTATTACCTAGTTGAAATATTTTTGTACACTACAAACACTTAAACAATATTATAGGAATCATATGTTTGGTAAAATGGTTTCTACACCCTAATGAATCCCATATACAAAGCATAAATACCTACTTAAAGTCCTTGGAAATCAGGCATCAGCTATTTTAGCCTATGTTCATTTCTTGGATTTTTTTGTGTGTGATGTCCCCTGTGATATACAGAGAATTATCCAGAAAGGGCAGGGTGCAACTTTTCCCAGGACGGGGCTCAGGAATGGGATGAAACATAGCTGCTTTCTGGGTTTTTATTAGTGGCCCCAACACTCAGCCCCTCCACATTTCAGAAACAAAAAAGCACATCTTTGTCATCCCAGAAAAACTGGAATCTCATCCCATTATTCTTCATTCCTTCTTATTTATTTACATCCTGTTCTAACTCCTTCCCACCCCCAAATCTTTATTCTCAGGCCACCAATTACATATACTAAGCAAATGCGTTAGAATGGCAGATACCCCAGGCATCAGAGAATCCTTTGGAAATATTTAGGGACAGATAATGTCAAAAAAGTCTCATGTGAGTCCTGTGAAAAGGATGATAAAAACCAGCTCTCTGAAGCTTTTGCAGAATGCCAAAGAACCGCAGATCTGGGTTAGAACATTTTGTTACACTAAACTCTAGTAAACAACACATAGCCCATAAGAAATACCAAGCAATAAAAGCCAACAAGAATTGGAAAGAACATGCATTCATCAAGATGGAACCACTATGTTCCTAGATTTTTGACACTCACACCTTTGCTTTGCTAAGGGAAAAAAGAAAATCAAGAAATGTAGACATAGTCTATGAGCAGATTTTTCCTTTTATACCAGTATAGAGGAGACCTATGAACCTGAGCGGATAAAAGAAATATGCATCATTATTTTTCATTGTCTTGTGAATGAAATTTAATATTTATTTCTATTATGATTTAGGCAACAAATGACAGTCATTATTAAAAACCCGTGACTTTGGTACCAATAGAAATATGGATATTTTATATCACATTAAAGTTGTTGAAGAGATCTCAAAATACTCTTTATATTCCCAGTATTAAAAATTATGGTAGTTAAATGACCTACCACTGGATCTCAGTATTTAATGTGTTAATAAAGAAACAAAATATTGTAATATAACAAATTTTATATTTTGATACTTATCAATTGCAAAATAATCGGTCTCCTTTATAATTCTACGTATTTTATTTTATGCTTCTAGAAACACCATTCTGAGAAGGTATCTGTGAGCCAGCCTGAAGAGCCAGCCAGGTGCAGAACAGCCACCTAACAGAGTGCAGCCAAAATTGGCCATCCATGAGACAGCCATCCAAATACAAAGGTTGTAGTTGGAGCCACTAACTTTTGGAGTGGTTTGTTACATGACAATAAGTAAGCAATACATATCCCTACTGTTAGTTATCCAACACTTTTTCTAAAGCAACTTTTTCACTTAAATAAATTCCTTTTAAAGCAGTCTTTATAACACTCTGAAAATAGAAAAAGATTTTCACTTGACACAAATAGAAGCAAACCAAAAACAAATATGAGGAAAACACTAACCAACGTTATTTATTTGTTGTTCTACTTATTTATTTGGGCATTCCTTGGTTGGCTCTTGTATGTGCCCTGACCAGGGATTGAACGTACAAACTTAGCATATCAGGACAACACTCTAACCACAATATTTCATCTGGGAAGGTCCTTCATTAAAAAGAAAAGTGCTAGAAGTGTGATAAAGACACGTGGCCTTGAAAGTGAAACCTTTACCCTGATGAAGGCAGAGGACAAAATGAGACATGTCATTCCATGTTATCTAATTCCTTTTCCCTTTTCCTTTCATAACCAGGACTCCCAGTGCGTGGGCTTAGCCCACATTTTGAGAAGCACTGGTCGGGGTGGGACAGTCTAATTGGACTTAAAGAAAAATAGAATCATCCTATACATGGGTGCTTTATATGCTAAACTTGGAATGAAATGGTGTAAACCTGAGGGTGCTGGGTGACACTGTAGACCTTCCACCCAGACTATGGCTGTGAGGAGTCAGGGCTATCCCAGACCAATCAGTTCTCCACGCGGATAAGAAAACTGAGGCCCGATCAGATTTGATATCTTGGCCAGGTTCTTACAGTGAGTCAGGGGCAAAGCCTCTGTGGTAAAACAATAGTTTTGAAATAGTTCACCCCTGCCACCACAGGACAGAGACACAGCTCTCCTATCCCAAAGATCTCATCTGCTAAATTAAGGAGTTAATAGAAAAGGACCAGAATCTCTCCCAGTTCTATCTTTCCATGAACCTATGAGTTTACATGTTGTAGCAAGAAGCCCAAAGAATTTACTAAGGAATAATAGGGAATTAAATAACATGAACTCACACATTGAAAAACATATTACCTTTTACTCTCTTTTTTCCTCTACTTTGGTCAAGTGAAGTGCTTTGCATCAAGCCTGGCATATATATCAGTAAATTTTACCTATAATTAATATTGATAATGCTAATATTCATAATCTTAATAAATAGCTGAGCAGTTAGGAACATGGACTCCAGATTTGAATTTTCTCTCCCTGTACATCCTACATTTCTACCCAGGAAAATGAATTGACTTCTCTCAATTTCTTCATCTGCAAGATGTGCATTTAATAGTATTTATAGCCCTGGTCGGTGTGGCGCAGTTGGTTGAGGGTCTTCCCGTGCACCAAGAGGTCGCCGGTTCAATTTCTGATCGAGGCTTGATTGCCAGTGCAGGAGGCAGCCAATCAATGTTTCCCTCTCATTTATGTTTGTCTTTCCCTCTCCCCTTTTCTCTTTCTAAAACAGTGGTTCCCAAAGTGGGGCACATGCCCCACAGGGGGGGGCAATTTGATTTTTAAGGGGGGCAATTTGAGAACAAGTCATTAACAATGAATTTTTTGCATTTCTTATGGTTCTAGGGGCCTCATATACCATTTATAAATATATATTGTGACATTTATGCATTTCAGTTCTCTATTATACTGAAACTTTATTTGCTATTTTTTCATATCACTTCATATTATTTCAGTTCTCTATTATACTGAAACTTTATTTGTTATTTTTCATATCACTTCATATTATTATTATTTTTTCAACAATTTCTTAGTGATTTCTTCCTCACTATTACAACTGTCCTTTTATTCTTTTATTTTTCTCTTTCATGGATGCCATGTTCTTTGGATGCTTGTTTAGACCAAGTTAATGGCCTTTTATATTTCCTCCATGTGAATAGGAGTTCACTTTTTGAATAATAAGAATGATATGTCACAGAGGGACATCAGGATTTTAGAGATGCTTAGGTGGGGCATGGCCAAAAAAAGAGGTTGGGAACCACTGCTCCAAAATCAATAAAAACACATTTTTAAAAAGTATTTATACTTTGTTCTGAGGATTAAAGGAGATAATACATAAAAAGTATTTAGAACTCTGCCTGGTGCATAGTATTTACAAAGTAATTATGTATTATACTAGAGGGCCTGATGCAGAAAATTTGTTCAAGAGTAGGCCTTCCTTCCCCTGGCTACTGGCACCGGCTTCCCTCTGGCACCCGAGACCTGGGCTTCCCTTGCAGTCCCAGCTTTCATCTGGAAGTTTGTCCGGAAGAACATCTGGTCTAATTAGCATATTATGCTTTTATTATTATAGATATCAAATACTCAAATATTAATGTTTATGACAATGATGATGATGTTGAGGTGAATCAATTTATCAGCAGCAAACCATTGTTACAGCAGAAACTTTGAAATAAGATTCCCTTACTTAAAACAAATTCTCACTATTACCTTATGTGTCAAAGGTAGAACCTTGGCATTATTTTTGGATTCATTATATGATTGCTTCTAAGGACAGATCTGCAGAGAAAACATGACTTTTTCTGTTATTGTTAATTATCTTTACTTTGTGACATCATTTTAACCTATGCTGATGTATATGATCCAACAGTGCAAACAAGATTTACATGGGAATTTTCAGAGTGTAAAAATTATTTCCTTTTCTGTTACTCAGCTCCTTTTTCCTTGTTACCATGTGGATACTTCTATGAAAATATGCAATATAGCAACGTTCTGGTTCTGAGAGCAACTTTGACATTTAAACAAGATTCATACATGGCATACTATTTTGGTAAAAATCATTTTCCAAAAACAGCATTATAAGAAAGTGAGGCCAAGAAGAACTTGCTGTTCTCGCTCCCACTGGCACAGCCTGAAATCTGCTTACCCTGCTGTGGGCTCAGGTATTTAAAACCCATAGTAACTTTTTTTTCTCTCTTTTGCTTTAAATGGCATCACAGCTTTAGCCTGTTGCCAAGTCTGACTTAAATTAAACCTAGACACGCGAAGGACATATTTTTTAGGTACTCGTGTCAGAGTGGGTAGGTTAATGAGTTGCTATGGTAATCATTTTTAGTAATGAAATTGAATGATGGTAAAGAGATTAGATTTTGAAATCAGATATAAGTTTAAACGCACATTCTGTCCTTTATTATATGTTCAACTGACTTTGAGCAATTTACTTGACCTTTGCTGGTACATGTTCTCATGGGTAAAATAAATTTAATAATATCTATGTTGGAGAGTCATAATCTTGATTAATTCTCAGAACAACTCTCTGGGGTAGGTATTTTTAGCACCATTTTATAGATAAGTTATATAATTTGCCCAAAGTCACACAGCTGGTCAATGGCAGAGCCAGGAGGTCCAACTCGTGATTCCTGGGAATTAACTGGGCTCAGCTAGGTGGTTTTCACATAGGTTTTCTCCTGGGGTTTCAGGCAAACAGTGGCTGGGCTGGTGGCATCTCGAAGCCTTCCTTACTCTCATAGTGGCTGTTAATGGCTGTTGGCTGGGGCTTCAGTTTGGCACCATCAGCTCAAATACATTCATGTGATAAACTTTTGAACAATAATAGATACAGAGGCAGAGTTGCCTCGAACAGACTGTTAAACTACAGCAGGAAGGCCGGGGAGGGTGGGGGGGGGGCAGGAGGGGGGGTAAAAGATCAACCAAAGGACTTGTATGCATGCATATAAGCATAACCCAATGGACATAAGACACTGGGGGGTAGGGGAGGCCAGGGGATTGTCAAGGGCGGGGGGAAAAAAGGAGACATATGTAATACTCTTTGTAATAATTTAAGCAATAAAAAAATTATAAAAAAATAAATAAAATACATTCATGTGGTCTTATCATGTGGCCTGGGCTTACCCATAGCATGGTGGCAGGGCTCCCAGGGAAAGCATCTCAAGAGAGGTCAGATGTAGACTGTACTGCTTTTTATGACCTAGTTTAAGAAATTAAGGAGTATCACTTTCTATTCATTCAAAGCAAAGGGGGAGAGATCAACCAAAGGACTTATATGCAAGCATATAGGCCTAACCAATGGACACAGACAACAGTGGGGGTGAGGGCATTAGTGGGGGAGGGGGATGAGGGGTAACGTGGGGATAAGGACACATATGTAATAACTTAATCAATAAAATTTTTTTTTAAAAAAAGCAAATCACTATAGCTGGTCCATATTCAGACTAACATCTTATAGTCAAGATGACAGTAGATTGTTATCTTCAAAGTGTTGATAGAAAATAATTAGATCTTAGAATTGTATACATAGCTTAACTAACATCTAATCACAGTTTTCTCTTATAAATTGATCCAATCTAAGACATTTGAAATTGGTTATATGATTTATTCAGTAAAATAGTAAGATCACTTATTTTATTAATTTTTCGTTAGCAGGTATGGACTTGGTGTGGAATATGATTGCTTTATAAACACTAGAAGGTAAGAAAAAAAGGAACAATGAGAATAGAAGTAGAAAATAATAACGATAAAAGCAGAAAAAAAATAAAGTACTGTGATAGTTAATTTAATGTGTCAACTCTAATGGGCTAAGGCCGTGGTCAGCAAATCGCAGCTTGTGAGCCACATGCGGCTCTTTGGCCCCTTCAGTGTGGCTCTTACACAAAATACCACGTGTGGGTGCGCACATACAGTGCGATTGAAACTTCATGGCCCATGTACAGAAGTCGGTATTTTGTGGAAGATCTGGTATTTTGTGGAAGAGCCACACTGAAGGGGCCAAAGAGCTGCATGTGGCTCGCGAGCCGCAGTTTGCCGACCACTGATAAGGGATGCCCAGGTAGCTGGTAAAACATTTTTTCTTGATGTGTCTATGAGCATGTTTCTAGGAGAGGTTAGCATTAGAATCAGTAGACTACGTAAAGCAGTGGTTCTCAAACCTTCTGGCCCTTTAAATACAGTTCCTCATGTTGTGACCCAACCATAAAATTATTTTCGTTGCTGCTTCATAACTGTAATGTTGCTACTGTTATGAATCGTAATGTAAATATCTGATATGCAGGATGGTCTTAGGCGACCCCTGTGAAAGGGTTGTTCAACCGCCAAAGGGGTCGCGACCCACAGGTTGAGAACCTCTGAATTGTAAAGAGATTCGGCCTCACCAATGTGAGTGGGCATATCCAATCTACTGAGGGCCTAAATAGAACAAAAAGGCAGAGGATGGGTGAATTTGCTCTCTCCTTGAACTGGGACATCCATCTTCTCCAGCCCTCGAACATTGCCACTTCTGGTTCTTGGGCCTTCCAACTCAGACTGGGCCTTAGAGCACTGGCTCCTGGTTCTTAGGCTTTTGGACTTGGACTGAATTATATCACCAGGTTTCCTGGTTCTTCAGCTTACAGATGGAAGGTCATTGAACTTCACAGCTCCATAATCCAATAAACCAATTTCTATAATAAATATGTATATATTGTCCCCCGCTGGAAAACCTTAACACAAATGCAAAACAAAACAAAAATGCAATATAGTTCATTAAGATGATTAAAAAATGTATATTTTAAAAGATTAATAAAATAGATGACTCTTTGGCAAGTATGATCAGAGAGAGAGAAAGAGAGAAACAGACAGAGAGAGAGAAAGAGAGAATAAGAGAGAGAGAGAGGGAAAGAGAGAACACAAATCCATGGGGGGAACATAATTAACAAATATAGAAGACTTTTAAAAATAAGAGAATACTATATACAAATTTATGCCAAAATTGCTACAACATAAAATAGAACAAGTGATCATCAAAATTGGCAGAAAAAAATTAGACAATCTGAATACATCAGTAATTATGAAAGAAAATATCACACTAGTCAAAGATCTATCCCTAAAAAAGGTAATAGACCCAGAATTATTCCAGTAAACTTTTAAGAATAGATCATTTCCATCTTAATCACATCCTTTCAGAAAATCTACCTATAAGACAAGTACAACTTTTAATGCATAAACCATAAAATGGCCATAAAGGAAGAGAAAAATAGGCAAGTTTCACCTATGAATATAGATAGAAAAATTCTACATAAAATATCAGCATAC
Source organism: Myotis lucifugus (assembly GCF_000147115.1). Taxonomy (NCBI): domain Eukaryota; kingdom Metazoa; phylum Chordata; class Mammalia; order Chiroptera; family Vespertilionidae; genus Myotis; species Myotis lucifugus. The sequence continues at coordinate 6,883,123 of NW_005871090.1, read as the reverse complement.
TGAATACATATTAAAACAAAATGTTTACCACTAAGAAGTATTTACTCAAGAAAAGTAAGAATTCTTCAACATTAGAAAAGCATTAATGGCCTGGCCAGTGTTGCTCAGTAGTTGAGCATTGATATTGAACTATGAACCAGGAGGTCAGGGTTTGATTCCTGGTCAGGGCACATGCCTGGGTTTTGGGCTTAATCCCCAGTGGGGTTGTGCAGGAGGCAGCCAATCAATGATTCTCTCTCATTATTGATGTTTCTATCTCTCCCTCTCCCTTTCTCTCCGAAATCAATAAAAATATATTTTTAAAAAAGGCATTAATGTAAACTACTACATTAACACATTAAAGAAGAAAAAGTATAACAATTGCCATATATGCCAGAAAGATTAGGAAAAAAATAATTCTTCATAAGCCAAAAAAAGGATATTGACCAGACTATTTCAACAAACACCACACTAATATTGAAACTTCAGAAGCAATTCCATTAAAACAAGGCAAAGATGCCAGCTGTCACTACTACTATTCAAAGTTGTCCTGAAGATTCAAGCTAATCAATTTTTTAAGGGGGAAGAGAGACAAATCATTATTACTTGCAATTATATGCTTATCTACCCAGAGAACAATATAGTTCACTACAAACTCTGAAATTTTAAGAAAATTCGGTAAGATGTTTAGAAATATTATTGGTACACTAAAATGAAATGCCTCCCTATTGAGCAACATAAGCAAAGACCTCTTAGAGACTCTTTGCATGAACTATCTGCACGAACTGCTCAACCTCTGGGCTGGTTTTGCATTCAGGTCTCAGCCCAAAGTCAGCTCCCCAGGAGGCCTTTTCTTCCCACCCATCCCCAAAGTCCCCAGTCACTCTGGATCCTGTCACCTTGCTTTGCTTTCTTCACAGAACTTGCTACACATTAAATTACGTTGTCAGTCATTTCTTAATTTTTTTTTCATCTCCCTCCACTAGAAAGTAAGTACCAAAAGCCCAACACACAGTGTATGTTCCATAAATATTTGTTGAATGAATGAATGAGCAAGCCTGGGTAGTCTGACGTCAAATCCACGCTTTTCCCATGTCCCGTTACCTCCTGATTTAGTCTACAAACGTACCCTGTGTCATCCATTGTGACTAAAAGCAGCAGTAAAAAAAAAATGCTTTTGAAACAATGAAGTATGAGTCAAAATGGCACCATATAGCTTTATTTATTTATTTATTGATTGATTGATTGATTGATTGATTGAAGTTCATGTTCACTGAGGACAAGACTCACTGTGCAGGACTTGAATCATTGACAGAATTGGCAATATTGATGAGCTTTGACTTTTCCAGTTGCAGGGAACACATTATCCCCTTACTAAAGATTTATTTAGGGGATTCAGTTCTCCTTTCTACATTAGTTCCCTGATGGATAGATTAACCACATCTTTCTGCAGGAAGGAAATCTTTTGTGCGGTCTTTTGAAGTCACAGGCTAGATTAGGAGACTCAGAGGCCCTCCAGGATCTAGTCTGTCACTTGAGGCATTATTTATTCATCTTTATCATCCCTGACCTCAGATGTCTTCTCTCAGCCTTCCTTTTCTCTACTTCCCCACTTCACGTGGCTCACATATTCTCTGTGCTTCCCGCAGCTCCTCCCTCCTTCACTGGCAACCCTTTCTCCCCTGAGCCTCTCCTTCCCTGAGCTTTTCTGAGATACTCACCCCTGCTCCATACCTGCATGTGGTCTCTGTCTTGTCCTTATTCTCTGTCCCTCTAGGGGGGACTAGCTCCCATCCCCCTCCCTGCACTGTTTGTACGAAGCTCTGACAAAGCCCAAGGTAGGGAAAGATATGCGGGGTTTCATAACCTTACCAGAAAGATTTTATTTGAGGGCTTGTTTTGGGTGATTTGAGTGTGCTTATTGATTTGGGATATTGGGGGAGTGAGATTTTGTTAGCGTCTCTGACTCCTGCAGAAATTATCTTTCAGCTTGGCAAGTGATTGATGCTTTTTTTCCGCTCTGAAGCCTGTCCCATATAAGCTTCAAAAATAAATTGGGTGTCATAACGCTGGGTATTTGATATGCTTACTGAGTGCCAGGATCTGTGTTTGCTTACTTCTCACAGCAACCTCGTAAAATACGATTTATTATTCCTATTTCATAGCTAAGGAAATGGGAAACATACTGCGAGGTTAAGCCACCTGTCCGTGATGTTTCACTCTAAATCGCTCTCTTTCTCCAGATCATGTAAGAATATACCATGTAAATTTATAAAACCAGGCTCTTCGGGCTCCTGGCCTTTCTCCCATCCTGCCCCCACACTCCAGCCACAGAACCCAGTTTGGAACTATCCCAGGCCAAAAGGCCTCATTAATAATTTACGTTTCAGATGGGTATCATGTTACAACCCTTCCTGCATAATCAAAGGGGAAGTTGAATAGTCAAATGGAATACAAATGAGCAAGGCAGCCTCCTAGTTATCAGATGGAAGTTTTTGTAATGCTTTTTCCAAAATGTTTAATTATGAAACAGTTCAAGCATGCAGACCTCAGGTATGCATACAGTTATGAGCACACACACACATATACCCCTACACACCCTCACCCCCACCCCACCAGACGTAACCACTATCTGGAAAATAGTATATATATTTCCTGGGCATCTCCTGTGCTTTCATACACACACACACACACACACACACACACACACACATACGCAACACATATGTATGAAAATGCAAGTCAGTTTATATGGTATATGTGTGTGTGCGTATATAAGCAGTTTTTCATATTACTTAATTTTAAATTTTACTTATATTGTATCACACTGTATTTTTGAAGCCTTTGCAACTTTCTTTTGGATTTTGAGATTTACCGTCATTTAATCCTTGTATTATAATACTAGTGGCCCAGTGCACGAAATTTGTACATGGCAGGGAGGTGGTTCCCTCAGCCCAGCCTGCACCCTCTCCAATTAGGGACCCCTTGGGGGATGTCTGACCACCAGTTTAGGAGGTCGGACATCCCTCTCGCAATCTGGGACTGCTGGCTCCTAACTGCTCACCTGCCTGCCTGCCTGATCACCCTTAACTGCCTCTGCCTGCCTGCCTAATCACCCTTAACTGCCTCTGCCTGCCTGCCTGATTGCCCCTAACCCCTCTGCTTTCCTGTTTGATCATCCCTAACCTCTGCCTGCCTGCCTGCCTGATCACCCCCAACTGCCCTCCCCTGCCGGCCTGATCTCACCTCCAACTGCCTCTGCCTGCCTGATCACCCCTAATTGCTTTCCCCTGCCAATCTGCTCTTGCCCCCAACTGCCCTCCCCTGCTGGCCTGATTGGCCCTAACACCCTTCCAGCCTGATCTCACCCCCAACTGCCCTTCCCTGCTGGCCTGATCACCCCTAACTGCCTCTGCCTAGACCCCCACCATCATGGCTTTGTCTGGAAGGAAGTCAGACATCCAGAAGATGGCCGATCAACCTGGTCTAATTAGCATATTACCCTTTTAATTACCCTTTTATTAGTATAGATAGATTATATAGGATAGGATTGCTTAAATTCGGGGGGGGGGGGGGAGAAAGCCTTTTTCAGCAGGAGGAGATGCTCTTGGCAGACAAAAATACATACTCCCTATATCTGGACTAATAGCCAGCAATATGCACTATACTGCCAAATTAAAAATTTGAACTGTTTTCTTGTACCTTACACCAAACAGCTGTTGCCCTTAAAACTCCTCCTCAGCTCCCACCTTAAGTTCTGCCTTTGTAGTTCACCCAGATTAGGTTCTGATTGGTCAGTTTCTCTGCCAGTCAACGTCAAAAGCTCTGCCTCTTAGGCAGCCATTGGCTCCTGGAACTTCACCCAGATTTGGTCCTGATTGGTCAGTTTCTATGTCAGTCAGCATCTCCCGGCCTATATCTGGGCCTGATCAAAAAGGCGGGACTGATCAGCAGCCCCCTTGGAGGCCCAGAGAGAAACAGAGGCTGGGCTGTTGGTGAAACCCAGAGAGAAAATGAGAGGCAATGGCTGATCAACAGCTGCCACTGAGGCTGCAGATCAGACCCTGCCTCTCTCTCTGCAGGCCTCTCTCTGGGCCTGATCCACAGCCCCCTTGGCAGTCAGTGCTGGGTCGCTGTGCTGGCACCAGCTGCAGTCAGTGCTGGGTCCCCACAGCAACCCAGCACTGACTTCCAGTGTTCGGTCAAGCCTTCGGTTGTTGTGGATGTTACAGACCCTGGCTCTTAGATAGATAGATAGATAGATAGATAGATAGATAGATAGATAGATTGTAATTACCATTTTAAGTGCTTTCATGTTGGTATGCCAGGCTGTATGTAAGCATTTTCTATACATGTTCTTCTGTAATCCTAACAACCGCAGTGTGAGGAAAGCATCAGTACTACATCTGGGGGTGGACTGTTAAGTGGCTCCCTGGAGGTCATAGCACTAATCCTTGGCTCATCAACATCTGACTCCCGAGCCCAAGATCCTACCCTGAAGGCCATTCTGCCCATTCCACAGACTCTTCATTCCCTCACTCCCCAATACAGAGACACCTGGATATTTAGGTAAACTTCCAGAGGATGGAGAAAACTTATCGGCAGCCTGAGTTCTGCTCTCAGCTGCCCCACTCTGGACACATCTAGCAGACAGTCTTACTCTTGAATGAGAAGAAAAGGGCAACTGAAGCTGCAAAACAAAGGTTGAAAAGGGACAGCTATGCTCAGCCCTCAGGAATGTTTTGGTGGAATTTTATTTTATTTTATTTTATTTTATTTTATTATTTTATTTTATTGTAGAATCATATGCAAAAGAAATGCTGGGATCATGGGACCCAACAGGTATTAGAATCCAACAGGTAAATGGAGCCCTGCTTTCTGGGGGCCTATATACTAGTACACCCTAATAATGGAGATTATGATATGACCAGAGTTGTATAGAGTGGGTACACTATAGGTAAGGCAGAACAGCACAGGGGAATAGTGTTTAATGGGTACAGAGTTCAGGTTGGTAAGATAAAAAAAGTTCTAAAGATCTGCTGTACAACAATGTGAATATCCTTAATAGTACTAAATTGTACACTTAAAACTAGTTAAGATAGTAAATTTAATGTTTTGTGGTTTTATCACATATAAACAAATATACCAATAATAAATAGATAGATAGATGATGATAGATAGATAGATGATAGATAGATATTAAAAAAGGAAAAGGGAGGCGATGTGCTGGGCTTGGGGTACCTGCCTCAGTGGAGGGCAAATGAAGGTGGGAGAGGTAGTCATAGAGGTGGCTTTCCATTCTTGGTGTCCATCCTGCTGTGTCACTGTCTTTACTGGACTGTGAGCCACTCCTTGAGGCTGTGGCTCTGTGGGTTCACCTTAGTCACATCAGCCACACCCATCCTTGTCATACATGCAGAGGCCACTCAACAAACATTGATGAATTTCTGTAGTGCCTTCACAATGTTTGGTTGCAGGTGATAGAAATTCAGCTTGTAAAAGTTCAAGGCAAATGGGAAATGATTAGTTTGTGAAATTCAGGAAAACCTGAACAACCTAAGCAGCTGTTTGGGCCAAAACACAGCTGGGCCTTAGGAAAATGTAGAACAGCAACTTGAAGTCTGTACTTTTATTGTTTTTACCATTGCTTCTGACTGTGCTCAGTACATATTCACTATTATTGTTATAATAATAACTGGAGGCCTAGTGCATGAATTCATGCATGGGTGGGGTCCCTCAGCCTGGCCATAGATCAAGGCCTATTGGGGGACCAGCCGGCCTCAGGGAGGGACCCCGGAAGGTTGGCCAGCTGGCGAACTGATAGAGGTCTATGGGGGGGGGGGAGCAGACTGGGGGGGAGGGGCAGCGGGAGGTTGGCTGTGGGAGCGTACTGACCACCAGGGGTCAGCTCCTGCATTGAGTGTATACCCCCTGGTCAGTGCACGTCATAGCGACTGGTTGACCAGTCGTTTCGGTCATTCAGTTGTAATGATCACTTAGGCTTTTATATATATAGATTATTAGTTATCATGAGTGTTGACCAATTATTGGCTATGCTTGTATATTATTTGTTTATGTGTTTATTTATCTGCCTCCCCACCCCCACCACACTACAGCTGCCCACTAGAAAAGAAGGCATTCTCTTTAATTCAGTGCTACAGCTCCAGAGCCTAAGACAATGCCTAGGCTAGAATAGGTACTCTGCTTCAGAAATTAGAGAGTATCTCATTTCTATTGGTCTCAAATCCAAAAATTCCAGAGAAGAATTCTGATTGGCCTAACCTGGTCATGTGCTCATCCTTAGACCAATCAACTGAGGGCAGAAGGACAGAGGTCTGTTATGCAAAATGCTGCCTCTCCTCCACTGTGATGAGAGAAGGGAGAGGTGCCTGCGCCAGATAATTCCATAGCCATCCACTAGAGTTTATGATTACCCTCTCCAAACACCAAATTAGAAGCTAGTAATTTATTGACAGTATCCATTTAGAGTGATTGAGAGTCTCAGAATACTCATAATAACCTCATAATCTCAAGACTGGGATATCTTTTCTGCCACTTGTAAAACTGTGTTATATGATTTTGGCAGACAAAAAGGAGTATTGAGGAATAAATGTGAACAAATGTTCAAGCACTAAAAAATGGGGATAACGTCAATGTGTCCAGAAAATGATTGAACTGTAATTATAATTCATCAATACACAGTAAAAATACCACCGGAGACAGACTCGAAGTTATTCTGCAAATCAGGATCTCAGCAGAGGACTGCAGTTCCTGGGCCCCCTGTAGTCTCCCAGCATCCTGTCTTTGTTAAAGCATATCACCCATCTCCTCCACTGGCCTGGGATAGGTTTAGGGGATGGTTCCACATCTCATTTTTCTATCCATCTTCCCAGTACCTGCGTAGTATGCTTCACAGTAGTCACTCAATTAATAATTAGCTAAGGAATAAATGAAGGAAGGGGTGGACACAGGTTGATCTCCACAAAGGGAGGAGGAGCAGGATGCCTTGGCGTTGAAATGCACTATCCTTAAGGTAAGAGAACCCTCCCACAACCTCTCTACCTGTTTGGGGTACCCTGTATATTTTTCAAACAAGAGAAATCCCTTGGCCTCTTTGGTAGAAAATAATCTCAACATACTGGCCAACGTCTCACACCTTCTCCATTTAGTACTCCTTTGCAGATAGATTTGAGGGTGGAATCGTGTGGTTTTCAAACCCAGCTTCACTGCAGTATCACTGGGGAACTTTGGGGAGATACTCACTTTATGTCTCCTTTTGGGGTCTCAATACTTCTCTCAGAAAATGAAGAGTTAGTTGAGCCAACTTAAAAGTCCTCTGGTGCCAGAGAATGATCTGGTCCAGGTACAAATTTTCCAGGAGACACAGCAGGAGAATTCTTCCATTCTTGTCAAAAGATCCCAACCCCACCCCCCACCCCCAACCCCTCCGTAAAGCAGAGAGAAAAAGAAACTAAATTAATTTCTATCAAAAGAGAGATTCAGCGATAAAGTCTTCAGGAGCAATAGATCACCTTCTTATTGAGATATCATTGACATATAACATTGTATTCATTTGGGATGGACAACATAATGATTGAATTTTGTTAGAGGAAGCCTCTAACAAATGATTACCACAATAAGTTTAGTTAACATCCATAACCTTTCTTTCTTCTTATGAGAACTGTTAAGATTACTGTCTTAGCAACTTTCAAATATACAATATTGTTAACTAGAGTCATTATGCTGCACACTATAGCCCCAGGATTTATATATCTTTTAGCTGGACGTTTGTACCTTTTCTCCCACTTGCTCACCCCTCCCATCCCCTGCCCTTGGCAACCACCAATCTGTTCTCTGTATCTGTGAGTACAGATCACCTTTATGCACTAAACATCTACAGGCTGCTCAGCTGAGCCTGAACCTCTTTGAGCTGGTCTTAGCCCTGCAAGGCACACCGGAGGCTGTCCTTTGTTTTGTGGTTTCCTATCCTTATCTCTCTCTCTTTTGCTTTTCTTCTCTTCCCTCCTTTTTTTCCATTCTACATCCCCTCTTTCCCTCCTTCTCTCCTACTCACCTCCTATTTTTCTTCCATCAGGTACAGAAGACTTGGTAAATATGCCTCAATTCATGGCACACTTTATTGACAGTATGAAGCCTCTCTTCTATTTTATTACAATCCCCTTTGTCCCATTCCCCAGTCTCATCTACCCTCCACTCACCCTATAGAAAAACATCCTAGTGGTTTGATGTCCATCCTTTTGTTTATGTACGTTTTTATAAAATGTATATTGTTTTTGTGTTTACATAAGTAGAGCTGCGCTTTAAAAAATCATACCTTGCACAGTATTATATCTGTAAGCCCTGTCTTCATTGCTGTGGACATCTCCAGACCTCGGCCCCTGGAAGTGAGCATTTATGGTGTTTTATATGCATACACCAGTGAAGGGCATTCGGATGTCTCTAACTACCCACCTCCCACCACCACAGACCCTGGTTTCCCAGGAGCCTGAGGGAGCATTTCTTTGGGAACTATAGCCCAGAGTGGAACTGCTGAGTCATATATATGAATGTACTTCTATTTTTCTGAGGCTGATGGATTGCCCTTCAGAAGTGCTGTCCTTTTAGTGTATATGCCAGCCTGGTCTTCCTCCTGGAGAAAAATATCTCTCCCACCCCCATAAAATGGACAAAATTCCACCAATAGAAATTCCTTCAGGTTGTTAAGTCTTTTAAGTCTCTAAGGCTTCCTCTAACAAGATTCAAATATCCCTCTGTATGAAATACAGCATATGTTTTCCTTCTCTGGCTTTTTCATAAAGATCACATAAATAAACGCATCAAAGGTGCCAAGTCCAAGTGCTTTGCACATTCATGGGTGCTCAATACATTTTGATTTCTTTCCTTTCTTTGAATACATTAAAAACAAGCAAACTACTTATTAGCAGCACCTGGGAAGGGAGAGAGACTGAGATGGGGTGGGGACGAGGTACCTTTCAGAGCACAGCTGCGGGAGAAGGCAGGAGCTTAGAGTAGCAAAGCTATCATTTTCAGGGTCCCCACTGACAACAGACCCCCACCTGAAACTGATCCTTATAGCAGGACACTCTTGCAGGGCTTGTTTAAACAGGCTCTCCCCCAGGAGTTTCTGATTCAAGGACTCTGGGTGGGGCCTGAAAATTTGCATTCCCCATCTCCCCTCCTACCCACTCCCCACCCCTACCCCCACCCCGCCAAGTTCCCAAGTGCTGCTGCTGCTGCTGGCTTGGGTCACACTGCACTGCCTAAATCTCCTTCACATAACTCAGAGTCTTTAAGCTCTCTCTGGATTTTCCTTAGAAATAATCCACTCTGACAGGACAGACGTAAGATCATTTCAGGCACCCAGAATGAGTCAGTGATAGACCTCAACAATATGAACAAGCCCAAATGCACCCTGAGATTTCATTTGATATATTATTTCAATATGAAAACTCAGCAAATGAATTTTTTTATTTTGTAAATTTAGGCTGGATGAAGAAATTCACCTCCCTAACCTCTACTAAACCTATAATCTTTTTTCTATATGTATTTTCCTCTACAGGAGCATTTTCTGACAAGACTGTTCACCTTTTGAGGATTCTCAGGTGTCAAAGTATCTGGCCTTCTCATATGACACAGCTATTTTGGGCTTTACCCTGGGGCTTTCGGCCCTCTTAATAGACTCCCCGTGGCTGGTTAGAGCTAGTGGAACTGCAGAGGAACATCTGTTCCAACCTCCTCAGCTTACGGGAGTGAAGTCACTTGCCCATTGAGAAGCAATACACATAGCAGCATAAAAAGCTGCAGGACTGAAGCCTGAAGTGGACCTGGGTAGAATTCAACCTGTGCCACTCCCCATTAACCTGACCACCGAACCCATGGCATGTGTCAGCTCTGCCAACCTCAACTACTCCTTCCTAGGAATGGGCATCAAAATATCTGCTGTTACATCAAAGCCAAACTTAGTAAAGATTATTGGGCAAGTGTGGTTTTCAAACGCAGCTTCATTACAGTATCACAGGGGAACTTTAGGGAGATACAAGACCTTGTACCTTCCCCAAAGCCAATTCAACCTGAACCGCAAACCTGGGATCCATGCTTCTCAATAGCTCCTGGTGACTTTATTACGAAGTGGTGGCTCAGAAATGGCCCTTGACTGGGAATCAAGATGTCATGTTTCGGTCCAGCTGTCACTCACTTTATGTCTCCTCTTATCATTTCAACCAACCTCTTGCCCCCTCCTTCCTCACTGTTTTTCTCATTTCTTTCTTTCTTCTCACCTCTTGAAAGAAATTCTCCCTGAAAACAAAAGTGTTCTATCCCCCATTTCTATCCCTCCAGCAGAAACAAGCTTGGAATATTCATTTGAGTCCTGGTAAAATAAATCAGGTACATTTATTACACATCTGAGTTTGGAAATAGAGACATACATCTTATTTTGTTCCTAATTCTACATCTATCAGTTGCTTGGTTTTATGACATAAGTAGAACCCTAAAAATATGCTCAACATGTGCAGTTTCTCCTGTAGTTGCCCTGCATGAATGCTGAGCTGTATTTACTATGGTATAACTTACTGCCAATTGAGGCTAATAAATAAAACTTGTCATTTCTACTCCATAACCCAGAATTACTCAAATATGTCCTTGTCAAAATAACCTATGTTGAACAAGCACTGGTAAAAAAATTTTATTTTTTCCCCCTTTAATCAAGAAGAATTTCACTTCTTGGAACACAGAGCAGTGATACAATCAGAACCAACTCAGAGAAGCACTTATTCTCATTTCATGCAGCTCCTTGTGCCACTCTCAAGTTCCCTCTCCTGGAGCCTGATCATTTTCCTCTGGTCAGCTCAGAATTTTTATGAGTTTGGCTGAAGTCTTATGAAATCCAGAGCTCAAGGAGAGAAGACAAGGTGAACTTCTTTAAAAGTAACAGATCAAGACAGAGGTGAGGGTGGGTTTCTAATGATTCAACCTGGTAATATTTGAGAGTAAACTTTATGGAGTGATGTTGCCAATGCATCCTATTCATTTCAACTGAGAATCCGAAATATTATGTGGAACTCTAATTTTTTTTCCAGTTAGACATGGAAACAGAGCCACTCTCAAAGTTAAGTAGGTTATGTCACAAATAACATGACTTCAGTGTAAAGCAAGGTATTCTAAGTTTTAAAAAAATCTATGTAGTGGGCATGCCGTAAAGATTAATATATAAATATTATGTTTCTTGTCCTGATTCCATATGCCTAGGCTCACATCAAAGAGAATATAAAAAGTTGTCATTGTTTGTCTTCATCCACCTTTACATCTTGCCTATGCCAGGATGAAAGTAAGAAAGAAAGATAAGAAATTTAAGGATATGGATGTTGGTACATATGTTTATTTGATAAGTAATATCATGGTAAGTAACTAGAAAAGTGAGACTGGAAGAAAGAAAAGTTAATGAAGATAACAACAATTATCAGGTCACCATTAGGGGCAATGGGATCAGTCTTATTGGAGACATTCGGAGAATCTATGTGGAACATAGCTGAGGGGAGAAAAATCTTGTTTATTTATCCACCAACTCTTGTCCTCTTTGGCTAAGGTCACTCCTTGGGCATTCTTTTTCTAGAACTTCCTGCTGAACAAAAATCTATCACCATATGCCCAGTATCAATTTAGACAGACACATTAGAATTGTTTAACAAATATTTTAAAACAGTTATTATAAAAAAAACTTTAATGATCACTTATGAACAGACTTGAACAAATAAAAAAGTAGAAAGTCTCAGCAAAGAAATAGAAGATATAAAAAAACCAAATGGAAATATTAGGACTGAAATAACTATTGAAATTTAAAAAATCTCAAGGCATAGGCTCAATAGCTAATAGGAGGGAATAGAGGAAGTGAACTTAAAGTTTTAACAATAGAAATTATTCACTGTAAACACACACATATATATAATATATAATATAATACACATAATGTAATATGTATTATAATATATATGTACTATTATGTACAGTATAATACATATGTAATATTACCAAAATTGTTAAAAGACATAAACCTACAGATTCAAGAAGTTGAGTGAAACCTAAATAGTATAAATCCAAAGAAATCCGCACTAGGAAACATTGTAGTCAAATTTCTAAAAGCAATGAGAAACAGCAACTTACTAGTATATGTAAGGAAAAAACAAGTTGAATGGCAGCATATTTCTCATCTGAAACCACAAAAGCCGAAAGAAAGTGGCATTAACATTTTTTAAATGCCCAAAGAAAAGAACTGGAAACCCAGAGCCATATATCAAGTGAAAATATCCCTCTGGAATGAAGGGGATATCAAGAGATAGACGGGTAAAGAAAATCAAGAGAATTTGTCCCAAACATACCTATCCTGAAAGAATAGCTAAAGCATATTCTCTAAATGGAAAAGAAATGATAATAAAAGAAGTCTTGGTGCATAGGAAAGAAGAAAGAACATAGTAAGCAAAATCATGGGAAAATAATGGACTTTTCTTCTCCTCTTGAATTTTCTTCATTATGTTTTTTAGTTAAAGCAAAAATTATAACACTGTGTGATGTACTTCTAAATGTATACAAAGAAGATCTTTAAATAATTATATTCCATGCTGACAGGAAGTAACAGGATGTAAAGAGAGGTAAGGTTTATGTACTTCACAAGAACTGGTGTGATGATGGCACTAGTAGAATGAAAAAGTAAATATATATAATGTAATTCCTAGAGCAAACACTTAAAACACTTAGATGAAAAAAATTACATTCAGAAAAACTAGGTAAATGAAAAGGAAATTCTAAAGTATATTAAAGTAAACTGGGAGTAGGTAGAGGGAAAAATGGAGAAAACAAAATAAGAGAATGAATGCAAAAGATTTTAAATGGCAACATTAACCCTAAAATAGCCACAATTATGTTAAGTGTAAGTGGTTGAGTGCTGGCAGGGTGACTCAGTTGGTTGGAGCATCATCCTATACACCAAAAGGTTGTGGGTTCGATTCCAGGTCAGACCACATACCTGGTCAGGGCACTTACAGGAGGCAACCAATCAATGTTTTTCTCTCATATCAATGTTTCTCTCTCTCTCTCTCTCTCTCTCTCTCTCTCTCTCTCTCTCTCTCACACACACACACACACACACACACACACACACTCCCTTCCTTTCTCTCTCTCTAAAACAAAACAAAATAAAACAAAACAAAAATACATACAAAACAACATATCCTCAGGTGAGGGTTAAAGGCCTAAATACACTAATTAAAAGATAGAAATCAGCAGAATGGATTTAAAACACGATTCAACTTCATGTTGTCTATAAGAAAGTCACTTTAATATAATAATATGGGGAGGTGGGAGGTAAATGAATAAAGAAAGTCATATCATGCAAACATACATTAATCAAAAGAAAGCAAGAGGATCCACGTTAAATTTCCCTCTGGCCAACTGACCTTTCACTGGTTCACTGCTAGCCTTGAAAAATGGCAGTCTCACACTGATAATAGCTACAAAAATCTGTAGCCTGGAAGCTATTGGATGGAAAGATAAGGTTTAGAGCATCTTTAAGATGATAGAGAATGTCACTATTTAACTTATCTGGCATCACCTGGAAAAGCCTGACTTGTAAGATTTGCCTTCATTTCACCTGATTCAAAACTCCTCAAAGAAAAAGCATAACTATCCCCAGAGCACCCGTAAAAAAAAAAAAAAAAAAAATCAACAGATTTCCATTTTGTCATGGCAGTGTGAGCTCCATAGACCTACTTTCCAGAGAAACTGGTAAAACTTATTTTCAAAAACAAACAATTAAAGTCTTTGGAAATGGTCCTAAGAGCATCCAGCAAAGGAAGAAACATTTACTAAAGAAAACCTACTAAACCTTAGTAAGAACAGTATTAGTCTGTTGCATTTAAACCAAGATCCACTTGTTCCCTCCTCGCTCTGAGATGAAGACTTCACTCCAGACTGATGCAGCCAAAAACACAGGGCCCCTTCTCCCCTAAGCTCCCAGTAGGAGGACTATCTTCCTGGGAGGATGACACGTCAGCATTTTCCATCCTGCCTCCACCTGCTACTGAGGCTTTTCCACCTGTTACTGAGGCTGCTCCACATGTTACTGAGGCTACGTTCTGGGTGAGTGCAGTTGAGAAATGGGGGTTCCCTTCTTTCACCCACCCCAGTTATTAGGATGGAGGCTCTACTTTGGGTGTGGTTCTGTTGAGAATAATGGGGCCCTGATTCCCTTTGCTGCAGCTTATACAACAGGTTTCCTGGTGAGATTAGCAGGCTAAAGAGACATGAGGCCACTGCCTCCCCTCTACTGAGTTTTCCTAAAACAGAGGTATTACTCAGAGAGAAGGACACCGTTGTCCCTACCCTAATCTCCAGAGTCCTGACTCAGAGATTTTTGCCTGGGAGAAAAACAGGACATAAAGCAGAGAGCTCGGAATCTCTTTTGGGAACAATTAATGACTTCTAAAAGAAACTGACTTCATTTGCAACAGTGTGTGGAGAAGTTGAACCTTAAAGGCACTCTCAAAAATGATGGCATTGTGGTGAAAGGCAATTGGAAAGAGAATGGTAGTCTAGCTACTTTTCAGGGGATAACTGAAGAAGCAGACACTTGGAGGAGCCCTCCTAGTCTACCTATTGAGAGTCCTGTGAAGAGGCAGCTCAGGTGCCTTAAAAGCAAACGCATGTGAGAGTGCAGGGAGGATGCAATGACGTGGCAGCGAGAGGACACCAGGCTGTTGGCTACACATATCCTACAAGGTTAAGTCCAATGACATAGTAATGTGCTGTCTTTTACCAGTTGACTCTAACCTCCTATCCATCCTACCTCCATCTACAAGACCCTACTGTACAGCATCTCTAAACTTTTTAATATCCTCCTAACATGCCATGCACTCTCAAATATCTGTCTTTGCCTATTCCTCCTTTATTATTAATATTGACAGTATAATATACAGTATAAAGATCACCTCCTTGATGAACCCTTTTCTAATTTCAGCACCAATAATTGCAATGAATCATTCCATTCCCCTTACTCCTCTAGCATTATATTGACTTTTATTATAGCTCTTAAACACTATATTATTAAAGATGTTCATGTGGCTGCCTTTCTCTTCCCCTAGACATCTTGGAAGCAGAAAGTGCAGCATTCACTGTTATGCTCTAAGTTGAATTTTTTTAAAAAAGCTGTGGATAGTGCGACTTAATAAAAGTCAATTCAATTTATTTGAAATGGTAAGGGTATAATGTAAGTTCATACAGGATGTCTTGGGGATAGGGTCTCATAAATCCATGACTATCCTAAATTTACTTTGAGGAACAGAAGGCAATTTGGCTCTTCTCATTCCACTCTCAGACATTCTGAACTGTCAGGAATGTAGTCTTATATACTGCAGAGAAATGCCATTTGACATATTCAAATTTAAGCCCCAAATTTATACCCCAGAGAGATGCTCCTTCTAATATCTGAGGTTTTTTGTGTGTTTTTTTCCTGAGAAAGTTAAGCAAGTGGTGTTTCCTGGCAAAACAACTCAAATCCATTTACAAAGTTATGGCTGGTGTCCAAAAGTTAAACAACTTAATAATTAAAATAGTTAATTAAATAATTAAATAGTTAATTAATAAATAGTTAATTAAATAATTAAAATAGTTAATAATACTGTACTGTATATTTGAAAGTTGCTGAGAGTAGATCTTAAAAGTTATCATCACAAGAAAAAATTTGTAACATGTATGATGACAGATATATAAATACTGAATCATTATGTTAAACACCTGAAATTAGTATAAAATTATGTCTATTCATACTTCAATTTTTTTAAAAAAGACAATATATCTGTGATAATTGATTTTATGTGTCAACTTGGCTAGGCCATGGTACCCAGTTTTTGATCAAATACCATTTAATATATTTTATTGATTTTTTACAGAGAGGAAGGGAGAGGGACAGAGAGTTAGAAACATCGATGAGAGAGAAACATCAATCAGCTGCCTCCTGCCCACCCACCACTGGGGATGTGCCCGCAACCAAGGTACATGCCCTTGACGGAAATCAAACCTGGGACCCTTCAGTCCGAAGGCCGACGCTCCATCCACTGAGCCAAACCAGTCAGGGCAGTCAATACCATTTTCAGCGGTTCTCAACCTGTAGGTCGTGACCCCTTTGGCGGTCGAACGACCCTTTCACAGGGGTCGCCTAAGACCATCCTGCATATAAGATATTTATATTACGATTCATAACAGTAGCAACATTACAGTTATGAAGTAGCAATGAAAATAATTTTATGGTTGGGTCACAACATGAGGAACTGTATTTAAAGGGCCAGAAGGTTGAGAACCACTGATTTAGATGTTCTGTGAAGATTTGCTTTAGATCTGATTAACATTTAAGTCTTTATACTTTGGGTAAAATGGATTGCCCTCCACCGTTTGGTTGATCAGTTGAAAGCTTTAAGAGAAAAGACTGAGTTCCCCCGAGGAAGAAGAAAATCTGCCTTTAGACTCAAACTGCAGCATCAACTCTTCCATTGGTCTCCAGCCTGCCTTTGAGCCCCCAGGACCATGTGAGTCAATTTTTAAAAATAAATTTCTGTATCTCTCTCTCTCTGGCTAATATAATACCAAACCCTGAAATTGTATAGATATGAAAAATGAGAATCATGACAATAATATTAACAGGAAACATGTATTGAGCACTTAAATCTGAGAATGCCCTGTGCTGAAGTCTAACCTTACCTGAATTAAGTCCAATAACCTGAGGTGAGTCTGATTACGGCCATTTAGCAAATGAGAAAACTAGGGGCCACCCAATTACTTGGTAACAGATTTGGGGACTAATTCTCTGGGTTATCTGTTCTCTTTCCACTTTACAACTCTGCATGCTACATACTTGCGTAAAATAGACCTGTATTGTAGAAAATTGTCTACTTAGTACTGTAGAAAATTCAATAATTAAGAAGTTGTGGCCCTGGCTGGTTTGGCTCAGTGATTAGAGCATTGGCCCTCAGACCAAAGGGTCAGGGGTTTGATTTCTGATCAAGGGCATCTACCTCTATGGCAGGTTCGATCTTGGTCCCCGGTCAGGGATCATGCAGGAGACAATCAACTGATGTGTGTCTCTCACATTGATGTGTGTGTCTCTCTCTCTCTTCTCCTCTCCGCCCTCCCTTTTACTCTCTAAAAATCAATGGGAAAAATAGCCTCTAGTGAGGATTAAAAAGAAGAAGAAGAAGAAATTGTGGCATCAATCCATGGCACCAGAGTTGGAGCCTCAAAACAGATCCCAAAATTTATGAGAGTTTGGTTACAATTAAAGACACATCAGCAAAACAGTAAGAAAAAATAGATGATTTAAAGTTGAAGTTTAGAAGTTGACTGTTTGGAAAAGAAAATTTAATTTATCATGTCACATCTTATACAAATTAGATACTGAATGGATAAAAGAGTTAATTCTAAATAAAGTAAACCATAAATTATTCTACAGAAAAATATTTTATTAATCTTGAAATAACAGAGCTGCCTTTTCAGAGCAAAAGCAAAGCAAGACGTCAAAAAGAAAAATCTGCTGGATTGGATGAAATTTAAAAATTCTATTTCTATTCATTTCAAACTAAAATTAAAAGACAAACTAAAGGCAAATGACAACCTGGATGCATATTCCAAAAATATTATAGATCAAAAATAAAGTATATTTATCTATATATCCATATTATATATTAAAAGAATAATAGCACCCCTCAAATGGGCAAGATTATGAATAAATAATTTTCAGAAGAAATATAATAAGGACTTGTATGCATGCATATAAGCATAACCAATGGACATAAGACACTGGGGGGTAGGGGAGGCCAGGGGAGGCCAAGGGCGGGGGAAAAAAAAGGTCACATATGTAATACCCTTTGTAATACTTTAAGCAATAAAAAAAGAAATATAAGTGGCCAAAAAACACATAGAAAAATACACTATAATTCAAAAACATAAAAATGAAAAGAAGGCTATTATTTTTCACCTATCAATCACTAGTCAAAGTTAAAAAGTCAATTATAATACTGAATGCTAAAGAATGTGGCATGAAACTCATTTTCATATTGAGTAATGAACACAGTCTGTCTGGGAAGCAATTTGGCACTATGAACTAGCACTTAAAATATGTATACCCACTTAACAAATATTTACTGAGCACCTGTTATGTGCCAATTTTCAAGAACTTGAGAAAAAGCAACTTTTTTAAATGCAAAAACATGGCATATTCTTTAACCCACTAATCTTGCTTTTCTAGTCTAACAAAATAATCAGAGGTACACACAAGATTGCCAGAATGTACATTAATCATATAATTATGTACAATACAAAAATATTAGCTACAACTTAAGTATCCAGAAATAAGAAAATAACAAGTGTTGGTGAGGATGTGGAGAAAAGGAAACCCTTGTGCATTATTGGTAGGAATGCAGATTGGTGCAGTCACTGTGTATGGAATTACTTCAAAAAATTAAAAATGGAAGTGCCTTATGACCCAGTGATTCCATTTCTGGAAATATGTACAAAGAAACCCAAAACACTAATTAGAAAGAATATATGTACCCCTATGTTCATTACATTGTTATTTATAATAGCTAAGATTTGGAAGCAGCCCAAGTGCCCATCAGTGGATGAGTGAATAAAAAACCTGTGGTACATTTACACAATGGAACACTATGCAGGTATAAAAGAAGGATCTCTTACCCTTTGAGACAGCATGGAGGTACCTGGAGAGTATTATGCTAAGCAAAATAAGCCAGTCAGAGAAAGACCAAGTATAACATGATCTCACTTATATATGGAATCTAACCAACAAAATAAACTGATGAACATAATAGATCCAGAGACATAGAAACATGAAAAATACTTTTGAGCCCTAACCGGTTTGGCTCAGTGGATAGAGCGTCAGCCTGCAGACTCAAGGGTCCCAGGTTCGATTCCGGTCCAGGGCATGTACCTGGGTTGTGGGCACATCCTCAGTAGGGGGTGTGCAAGAGGCAGCTGATCGATGTCTCTCTCTCTCATCGATGTTTCTAACTCTCTATCCCTCTCCCTTCCTCTCTGTAAAAAAATCAATAAAATATATTTTTTAAAAAATACTTTTGAATCTGAGAGAGAAGGGTGGGATGAGTTAGTAGGAAGGAAGAGATTAACCAAAGAACTAATATGCGTACTAGAGGCCCGATGCATGAAATTCGTGCAAGGGACTTGGCCCCCGACACGGTGGCCGCCTCTGCCTCAGCCCCCGTGGCTTCATCCGGAAGGTCGTCCGGAAGGACATCCAGAAGGACGTCTGGTCTAATTAGCATATCATGCTTTTATTATTATAGATATGCATAACCCATGGACACAGACAATAGTGGGGTGAAGGCCTGATGTGGTCCAGGAGCTAGGTGGAAGGGGGACAAAGGGGTAAAAATGGGGGACATCTGTGATACTCTCAACAGTAAAAACAAAAAATCTGTGGGACATTTACACAATAGAATACTACTCAGCCATAAACAAGAAGGCTATCTTACCTTTTCCAACAGCATGGGTGGACCTTGACAGTATTATGCTAAATGAACTAAGCCAGTCAGAGAAAGACAAATACCATATGATTTCAGTTATACGTGGAATCTAATGAACAAAATAAACTAACAACCAAATTAGAAACATACTCATAGATACAGAGAGTAGATTGACAGCTGTCAGAGGGGAGGGGGCTTGAAGGAGCTAGTGAAGGGATTAAGCAAAAAAGATGAAGGGATTAAGCAAAAGGAAAAAACACACACACACACACAAAAACTCATAGACACAGACAAAGTACGGAGGGGAATTAAACTCCATCTCTTGAGGGAAGGAACACCAAGAATTTGTGGACATAACTTAGAAGCCACCACAGAGAGTTAGGGAAGCAGGGATGGGCAGACAGAGGTTAAATAATGATTCAGTCTCAGTAGAGGCTTGGCTGACCCCAGCCAGGGTGGGCTTTGGAGCTTGGATGGCCCTTCAGAAATGTCCCAAATTGATATAAGGGGGCCAGCCTTTTCCTGCCTGCATCCTAGTCATGGAGGCAGCTTGGTCCCTGGAGGGAGCAGAACCTTGGGATGGGTAGCACCTTTTGGCAGAGGACAGTTATGATTGGGAGAGAGGGAGGGTCCAGCTGTGGGGTGTCATCAGCCAATACACCCAGCAGGTGTGAGTGCCTTGGCTGTGGTGAGATATCTGGGGCCATATCAGTCCATTCTCTGTGCCTGTTGGATCCAATTGCTTAAAATAATGTTAACCTCCTCTGGAAGTAGCTCCTCTAGAATTCTGGTTGGTCTTGGTTTGGGGTGTTTTGTGTGTGTGTGTGTGTGTGTGTGTGTGTGTGTGTGTGTGTGTGTGTTTGTTTGTTTTTGTGTTTATCTAAAACTTGCAAGATGAAGGCTAGCATTGGTCCCAGGACCACAGCTGATTATCTTCCTCTTATTATCAATTCTAGCCCCACCCTTAGCTATAACACCTAAACTTCTAGTTGGTTTACTGGCGGAGTATCCCAGACTCTCATCACTGCAGAGTCTGAGCCTCTGGTCACCATGCCCTTCTCAGGTCAGGGTTGCTATACTTGTCCATTCACAGCCACAATTGGCCCTGCTAGTACCAAGAGACACTCCATTGAATCACCTAGGTCAGTGGTCGGCAAACTCATTAGTCAACAGAGACAAATATCAACAGTACAACGATTGAAATTTCTTTTGAGAGCCAAATTTTTAAAACTTAAACTATATAGGTAGGTACATTGTTATTAACTTAATTAGGGTACTCCTAAGGCTTAGGAAGAGCCACACTCAAGGGGCCAAAGAGCCGCATGTGGCTCGTGAGCTGCAGTTTGCCGACCACCTAGGTCCTAGGTGCCAAACATATTTCTCCCCCTGTGTAACAGCAACCTTGCCTCTTATAATGATCAGATTCACTTATTCCTGCCATGTGGTGACTCATCTATTTGCCTGCTGTTTGTTTGATATAAGGAACCAGAAGTGACCAGATGCCAGCAGCACCTGTAATTTAAATTGAACTTCTACTGCCTCCTGATGGAAGGATTACCACTCTGAGGAACCAAGACTTTAAGACCTGCAGAACTCAGGGTTGTAGGTAACAGAAAAATGCAAATCCCCAAAGAAGTCATTCAAAGTGATGATGAGTGAGGCCATTCCTATATTTTCCTCTTGGCATTCAATGCATGTATTTTATTCACGTGGGACACAGCACCATGTAAAGACGCTTGATATAGGATGTGTACTGCATCTTGGAAGATGATGCCCTACATTTGTGGGAATCATCTCTAAATTGATGCCTCAGCTATCCTTTCAGAAGCCTCTATGAGCTGACAACTTCTGGGTGATGTGATATGTGATAGGACTGGAGGATCCCATGGTCTTGGACCCACCACTGCAGTTCTTTGGCTGTACAGTGGGTGCTTCTAAAGAGCTGCCATATAGGACTCCATGATGTTGGGGGCAATCATATCCTTCATCCTTGCTACTCCATTCTTGTGCTCATTGTGCCAACAGTGGAACAGTCAGTGACAGAGGCAGGCCAACTTAGATTGACAAAATCGTTCTCTTCATTTGGTTGCTTTGTACCACTTCCATAGAAAGTGCTCTCAGCGCAAAACAAAGTTTTCATATTCTGTCCCAGTCCATCAATCTATTGACATCTTTACTCAAACCCTATTGTCCTTTATCTTTTTAAAAAATATATATTTTATTGATTTTTTACAGAGAGGAAGGGAGAGAAATAGAAAGTTAGAAACATCAGTGAGAGAAACATCGGTCTGCTGCCTCCTACACACCTCCCACTGGGAGGTACATGCCCTTGACTGGAATCGAACCTGGGAACCTTCAGTCCGCAGGCCGACGCTCTATCCACTGAGCCAAACTGGTTAGGGCTGTCCTTTATCTTTTAATCCTTCTCCTCCACACCCCTGACCAGCCAGCAAAGCCATTCCCATTGCTTATGAATTGTATATTTTCTTATGTTGGAGCACTTCTCATTCTACAGAAAGTATAGGACCAGGAAAACTCAAAAATGTGCCAATTGAGAGCATTTAATCCTCACAGCTGTCTTTCAAGGCTGCAGGCTTCACCATTTTTCTGTGTTGTAAAGCAACCATGTCAAACTCGCGACACGCAAGCCGCATGCCTCATTTATTTGGCCCTTTGAGCTTGACATAAAGAATCATATGGGAGTTATACACATTAACACACACACACACACACACACACACACACACACAGCCATAACTGTGAGCTGAAGGAGAGGATCTGGTGTAAAGTGCTGAATGACGTGGGAATCTGGGTCACTTGCTCATTCGGGTTACTGTCCCTGCTGTGTCCAATCCTGGCTGTATGGCTTTCATTTTCATGGTAGGTTGCTGCTGAATCCACCAAACCTTATAACTTGGCAGATTTGACAGAACCTACATCATGATGAACAGCTTTGGCCCCATGGTTAAGTGATGTTCCATAGTCAGGGTCTCTATCCCTACTAAGTCCAGTAATGCAAGGAGTTATTCTTGATATATGTATAATTCTCTGCTAAAGATTACAGGGCCTTGCCCCAAAGCCCTAGGAGTCTAAATTGATTTTCTTAATAGGGCTTGCCAAAGCCCATGTAGGGTCTTTTGTCCCACAGATTTGCAAATGCCTTAGGATTTGATGGAGCATATGGACCAAGCAGCAGAGCTATTTATACCACAGCCTGGATCTGCTCTAGCATCCTTGCCTGGTCTGGAACCCACTCAAAACTGGCAGTCTTCCATGTCACCTAGAAAATAGGTCAGAGCAGTATGTGAAAGTTGGACATGATGTTCTAGAGTCTAAAAAGTCCTGCCAGGAATTGCGCTTCCTTATAAACTGGTCGAAGTGTTGGGAAGATCCAGTACTTTGCCTAAAATATCCTTCATGTTCCCAGACCATTGTACTCCTAAATTTTCACTGTTAAGTGGCCCTGAATCATTATAGAGTTTACTCCCACCCTCTGGAATGTGTCTCTTATGAAGACTCCTAGTACTCTTACCAAGGCTTGTTTATTTAGCCCAACCATCATGACATCATCAATACTTTGGATCAATGTGCTGCAAAGATAGTCCAGATGTGATCACTTGATAACCTCTATAGCTCTGCCACTCTTTTAATTAAGTCTTAGGCCTGATCCTCAGATTTTTACAGCAGGATATGACAGTTCCTTTACACAATGGCAAAAAGTCCTCTGACTCTCATATTTTACCTTAAATTGATGATTAATCACTCTTGACCTTCTATTGAATTTTTTCAACTCATCATTTATACTTAGCAAGAGGCATCCAATTGCGTAGTCATTGTAATTACTACTTCTCCTGTGCCTCTCAAATGCCTTACATGGTGCACCTGCCAGAGCATTCTGTTCTACAGGAATCACACTCCAGGTGACCAGTGGTGAAATGTTAATGACTGCACTGCTACAGCATGACATGCTAGGGAAGGTGCTCACCCACCTCCCTCAATGGGGTCCTCATTCCAGGCTGGTGGTGGAGACCCAGCTCTACACTCCCATTCTGGAATCTGTTTCCTTGGACCACTTCTGATACCAACTCTCTAGGTCATTTTCCCAGGAAACATACTCAGATGTAGACTTGCCTGCAGGTGTTTAATTGGGGAGGGCACTAGGGCACACCTGCCCAGGAGTAAGAAAAGGAGGATTAGGCTGAGGCAAGCATTGAATTGTGATTTGATTGCAACAAAAGCCTCAGCTGATCCCTTGAGGAGTTGGAAACTAGGATGGTCCTTCAGATATGAGTCAAGGGATTGGATCTTTATACCTCTCTCTTTACTAGTCAGTGGGTTGCTTAGGAGAAGAGGTAATAACCTTGAGCAAGGCAGCTCCCCTCAGCAGAAGGCCATGAATGGAGAGGAACTTGGCTATGGGCCATCAGCAGGGAACAATTCCTGATCGGTATCCATCTCCTTCTCCTACCTCGCTTTCTGCCTGTGCTGCTTCCATTAATATATTCCAGCTCACTCCCTTTCATATTCCTGAAATGTGAAAAATTTGTGCATGCTTTGGGATTTAAAGAACTTGCTGTGACCTGAACCACATTCTAAGTCACATTCTCCTCTTCCTCCAGATTTCCCATGGCTGGTTCTACCTTAGTCATCAAGTGTCAAGGCTCAAAAGTCATCTCCTCAAAGAAGCCTTCCCTGACTACCCCAAAATACACCTCCACTCCAGTTATCTCTATCACAACACCTTGTACATTTCCATCATACTATTTATTATCATCTCAAGTTACCTTGTACCTTTATCTGTATGCCTGTCTATTATCTAGCTCTTCTGCACATAGACTTTTATGGGGAGAGATTTTGTGTCTGTTCCCCACTGCCGGGGTTCTTGTCCCAGCATCAAAAAAGGTTCAGCCCTAACCGGTTTGGCTCAGTGGATAGAGCGTCAGCCTGCGGACTCAAGGGTCCCAGGTTCGATTCCGATCAAGGGCATGTACCTTGGTTGTGGGCACATCCCCAGTAGGGAGTGTGCAGGAGGCAGCTGATCGATATTTCTCTCTCATTGATGTTTCTAACTCTCTATCCCTCTCCCTTCCTCTCTGTAAAAAATCAATAAAATATATTTTAAAGAAAAGAAGGTTCAGAAATCTGGAGAAGGCTGCGCGTAGATGTTAAATAAGAGTCCAGAGACTAATAAAGAGTCCGGAGACGAAATATAATTTTGAAAGGCATTTGTGGGTCAGAGGAGCTTTGCTAAAGGAGCTAAATTCTAAGGTCGTAAGTCTTAGGTTCTCCTCATCCCCAGGACCCCATGCTTTTTATTAACACAATTTGTTCTGAGGGGAGGCAGAGATATACACATCAAAGTGTCAGGGTTTCATATAGAGTCCATTGTCAGAATGGGGGAACTAGCCTACGGCTATACAGGTGTTTGGCCAGTAGGAGGCAATAACATGTAGATCAAGATGCCTTTTAGCTGTCTGGCAGCCAAGCAATAATCCCTTTTCAGGTTTGGAGAAATGCCCTCAGCCATTCCCAGATGCAGCCCTGCTGTCATGCTGGAATTGGTCTCCGGCACCCACTTTACCCTAGCCCTTAGAACAAGGGGTGGCATTTAGTATTACCTCAACAAACATAAATATATGTTAGTTAATCTGTGGGTAACTTCACTGTCTTCTGGCATCATATCCTCCTGATATCTCATCTAGCTTATGCCATTTCATCTTCGTGGAATATTTCTCAGCCACTAAGATGGAGCTAAATCCCCTCCCTTTTCACTCTCCTTCTACTACTTCTAGTCAATTCCAAGTACTTCTTATCTCTCCTTTCAGGCAGTGTTTAGCTCCATTCTTCTGCAATAATGAAATGCATAATATCACTCTCCAGTGGTTTCTCACTTTGCGTCTTACCTTGGTTTTCCTAGCATCAGACACCAAGACAGGACTGGTTGCAGTTAATTGTATGGGAGATGATTCCAGAAGCACACGTGAAGGTGATAAAGGAGTGAAACAGAGAAGGGAGAAAAGCCAGGAAACTGTTAATCGGGGAGTTACTTCTATGGGAAACCAGGGCTCCATTTTGCTGGGCACTTTCTGAGACACTGTGTGGGACACATCTCAGAATCAACTCCAGGGGGACTGGGAAGGATGGGGATTATCCACCAACTCCGATACCCTATAATCTGAAAGCTGCCCCTGTGGGCATTCACTCCCTTGTCTTTCAGAGCTTCCCTGAACCATAGAGCTGAAGAAAACACTCAAGCAGAAAAAAAAGAAAAAGAAAGACACTTTAGGAGAAAAGTTCTCAGCTTGGTGGGAGCTGTGTGTGGGCTGTTACTGCTGTCAACTCTGGTATATGGAGAAGATATGGAACTGGCAAAAATATTGTTTGCTACACTGGTTTTTCAAATCTTTAAATAAGTGTTTTGCAGTAGGGATTGCATAACATACGTCTACCTGTCTTCATAGTGTTCAGCAGAGCTCTGGGTGTCTGACATCTGCTGTGTTTGTTTTGTCTTTGTTTGTGAATCTGCACCCAATCCATTCAACCTTATTATGGAAATGGTATCCCATTTTTCCTCTGGGAAGTTACTTCCTTCCTGTGGATTCAGTGGACTTGGCTCCAGAGGTGAGCAGGTAGATTGGGTCTGGCCAATCAGAATATATTTCTCTGGCCACAGTAATCAGTTTTGAGATGGGCAAGTGATACAATCACACCTAATGAGACACAAGGGGACTTTTACTAAGATTGCTTGGAAATGCTCTTCTCTTTTCTCCTAGCATTAAACCTGCAGGTCATCTTAAAGCCCCCTGTTTAAGAGTTACTCTTGAATAAAGCCAGCAACTAGGACTCTGACACAAAAAATAAATAGAGGTGAGCCAAGTCAGATGGTGTTATCTGACTCTTGGATCAAGTTAGGCACCTGGAGACAAGCATTCCCATTTTCATGAGCCTGCTTGGCTTGGGTTTTATTGTTACACTAGAGGCCTGGTGCACAAAATCTGTGCACTGGTGGGGGAGGTGTCCCTCAGCCCAGCCTGCACCCTCTCCAATCTGGGACCCCTCGGGGGATGTCTGACTACCGGTTTAGGCCTGATCCACAGGAATCGGGCCTAAACAGGCAGTTGGACATCCCTCTCACAACCCGGGACTGCTGGCTCCCAATCACTCACCTGCCTGCCTGCCTGATTGCCCCTAACTGCTTCTGCCTGCCAGCCTGATCACCGCCTAACCACTCCTCTGCCAGCCTGATCAATGCCTAACTGCTCCCCAGCTGGCCTGATTGCCCCCAACTACCCTCCCCTGCCAGCCTGGTCGCCCCCAACTGCCTTCCCCTGCCAGCCTGGTCCTGCCCAACTGCCCTCCCCTGCTGGCCTGGTCACCCCTAACTGCCTTCCCCTGCAGGCCTGGTCACCCCCAACTGCCCTCCCCTGCCGGCCTGGTCACCCCTAACTGCCTTCCCCTGCAGGCCTGGTCACCCCCAACTGCCCTCCCCTGCTGGCTTGGCCCCCCCAACCGCCCTCCCCTGCTGGCCTGATCGCCCGTCATCTTGTGGCAGCCATCTTGTCATCTTGTGGCAGCCATCTTGTGACCACATGGGGACAGTCATCTTGTGATCACATGGGAGCAGCCATCTTGTGACCACCTGGGGTGGCCATCTTATTCGAGGGTGTGATGGTCAACTTGCATATTACCTCTTTATTATATAGGATTAGTGAAAAGAGTTTTGACATATATTTTTCTAGTCAGGACACTGGCTTCAAGGAACAGCCACCAACTCGATCCACCTCAAGTTTTCATCTCATTGATTACCAGTAACAAGAAATAAAGTTCAGAAAGAAAACACAGGAATATCTCTAGAAAGAGACTCAGGAGGCTCCATAGCTTCACATATCTCCAACTTTCTCCAGTGGACAGTCACTGAGAGAACTGCTAAAGGGTGAACCTTAGGAAGGAGAGAAGTGAAATGAGAAGGGCTGAGATGCAAAAATAAGTGGGGAGAAAATAGTTGCTGAGCTTGAGGGTAAATCTGAGAAAGCATGGCCGTATAAATTGACAATGATGACTAATTGGGGATTTGAAAACAGAATGGCATTTAATCCTGAAGCCAATGTCATATATGACATAAGGTTGAGGTCAGCGTTAAAGCCTTTGAAGGTGTCAGCATTGTTTGAGAGAGGAAAACAGATAACGATCACACCAGGCATAGATATTTTTTAAGGGAAGGATAATCACTAAAATATTAGACATAAAATAAAATTTGTCAGCATTGTTTTGTAATTATAAAATGTTGGGGAAAAGTTAGTGTCCATCCACAGGAGGGAAAGTATAAATAATTAATTCAGAGTATATCAAACAATGCAATACTACGGCAGTGAATATAAATACAGATGAGCTATGTATATCAGTACAAAAACTTTCAAAATGGAATAAGTTAAAAAAAGCAAGTTGAAAGATATATGTACAGTATGATACCATTATATAAATGTGGAAATGTTTTATAAGAATAATATATTTTTTATGTATACACATGCATTGAAATTATAAACAAAAAATTTAGGATAAGACTATATCTGGGGAAGAAAGGGAAAATGAGATTGGGGGAGTATATACATTAGAAAACAGAATACGCCTTCCTTTTATGTGTTCAGCCAAGTCTAAAAATAAATACAGGCAACATCCTCAGACTACAGTGCAGTATAACTAGTACTTAATTTTTTAAAAGTGTAAAAAGCTCATCTACCTAGAAGTTAAAATAAATCAAAACTAAAATCAAATTTTGAATTACTAAATATCTAGAAAAATGGCAGTAATTTATTACATAAATAAATGTGAGTATAAATATACATATAGAAGTTACATAAATGTCTAACTTCAAAAGTGATCCCCCAATAAATCTACTACCCACCTGACACCATACATAGTTATTACAAATTATTGGCTATATTCCCTTTGCTTCACTTTACATCCCCATGACTATTTTTTTATCGTTGACATTATTACAAATGTTCTCCATTTTAGATATAATTTTGATATAACTATAAATATTTATCTAAACTTATGGGATACAGATGAAGTAGTGCTTAGAGGAAAATGTGTAGTCAGATACTCAAATGAAGTAGAAAGTTAGAAAAAGAACATTATAAGAAAATCAGAATGAAGGAATTAATAAATTAAAATAACAATGTTAGAAAACATAAAAAATAAGTATATACATTTAAAAGCTGACTTTAACACGGTAAAATAAACCATTAGCTAACCCTTTCCAGAAAGAAAAAAAAAAGATAATGCACAAAATAGTCAAAATAAGAAACAAGGTCAGGTAAATAATATAAATGAAAAGAAATCTAAAGAGTTACAAGAGATTTCTTTGTTCAATTATAAAATGTTTAAATGTAGGGAAAATTGATGACTTTCTAGAAAATATAAATTATCAAAAGTGATCCCAAAAGAGCTAGAAAATCTTAGTAGACCTAATACCATAAAAACAATTGAGAAAGAACTCAAAGAACTTCTCATCAAAAAATAGTTCAAGGTTCTGGGCTTTTCACAGAGGAATTCTATCAGACCATTAAACAAAATAGATACCTCAGCATGTATTTCCATTGTTTCAAACCATTGAAAAAAGGGAAAATCTAAATTCTATTTACAAATAACAGTGATGCTAAATCCCAGTGAATCAATCCTAATAAAATATTACCAAATAAAAGCTAAAAGCCCATTGAAGAAGCCAAAACACACAGATAAGTGGTATTTATTATAGGAATTCAAGTTTGTCTTAATATTAGGAGATTTATTATTATATTTCAACATATTAACAGATCAAAAGAAAAATATGACTGTATCTGATACTGAAAAGCGTTTCATAAAATTCAATATCTATTCTTATTAACAAGCAAACCTCCTCCTAATTAAATATGACTAGAATACTATATCCTTAATAATATTTGTCTTATACAAACATGGAATAAACTGTTTTTTAGGGAAATAATAAAATATGACAGAACAAGATGTCAGCAGTTACTACTATTATTTAACACAGTTCTGAAGGTCCTAGCCATTGAATGTGGCAAGAGAAAAAATAGGAGATATTTAAAGATTAGAGAGGAGATGGTGAAATTATTATGAATTACATATTACATAATCTGCCTACATTAAAAACACAAAGAATAAACTGGAAAATTATTAAAACCAGAAATCAGCCCAGACAGTGTGGTTCAGTGGTTGAATGTTGTCCTATGAACCCGGACAGAGGTCATGGTTCGATTCCTGGTCAGGGTACATGCCTGGGTTGTGGCTAAATCTCCAGGTGGGTGTGCAGAAAGCAGCCATTCTTCCTCTTTCTTCCTCTCTGAAATCAATAAAAGTATATTTTTAAAAAAGAAAAAAAACAGAGTTCAGTAAGTTGATAAAAAAGAAAAAAAACAGAGTTCAGTAAGTTGACGCATGGAGAGTTTATGTCATATATACAATATTTTGTATATAGAACCAAATGGAAGTCAGAAGGAAGAAAATACCCCAACTTAAAAACTAATATATGTATAGGAGAGATATGCAGTGTATAGAATTAACCTTAACAAAATGCACAAAACTTATATGAAGAAACATTAAATGCATTCCCTATTTTGTGATAGAAAGGATCAGTAACATTTTAATTCATTAAAAATACACCAACAATTTTTAAAGAATAAATGTTAAATTATTTAAAGCTTATTCTAAAGTTTATGTAAAAAATAACCCCCAGAATGTTCATATTCCAACCAGATATTAGAACATATTTATATGTATGCTGCAGCCCTCATATACAAGACCATAAGAAATAGAAAAATAATTACAAGATATACCATCAGTTGACAACAGCAAGATGCATGATGATGCATGCCATTTAAATAAAATATATGTGTATTAAATAAAAACATGAGTATGTATAATTTATCTTGAAGAATACACAAGAAGCCACTAATAGTATTTGTCACTTGGAAAGAAACTAGACAGGGGTGGGAAATACATTTACTTTCCTCTATGTAACATTTGCACTTTTTATATTTTGTTTCATGTTATCTCTTCAGAATGTTTTTAATTAAAAAATAAAATAAACAAAAAAGCAAATTAAATTCAAACTTTTACTATGTGGTTTTCTGCTAAGTAGGAATGTGGCTGCTCAGGTCAAGTAGAGGGTGGAGGGCAAGAATAAGTTAATCTTGCTCTTCTCCTCTGGGCGAGACAAGGTTTTATCAAGACTACACATCTCAAGCTGGGAAGACCCTTTTGTTTACTTGCTTCTGAAATGAAAATGATGCCTTCAATTATCGCTCTAACTGTAAACACCATCAGCTGCTCTAAAAATATTTTTCTGAGTAAATGCCACTTGTACCTTCTGGCACTCAAAGCATTTTTTAAAGCAGCTGGGAATCTTGTTAGCAAGGCTCTGGATTAGGGAGTGATAGACTGAAACAGCAAAGTAAGTAGAGGCTCAAATTCTGGAAATAGCACAAAGGAGAGAAATCAACTCACAAGAGAGGCTATAATAAATTCTTCCCCTGTACCCAACAAATGCTTACCGAACATAAGAAGTGGATGAGTCAGGTGCCACAAATTTCAGGGGGCTCAATGGTGTATATGCCTGTTGCCTTCAAGTAATTGGGAGTAAGACAAGAAAAAGAGACAGTAGGATACTATATAGAGCAAGAGAAAATTAGATGATAATTTAAAGTATTTAAAAAAACAAACACCTTTGGAGAGCCTGGAAGAAGAGTTGAGACAAATAAGAATCCTAATAGTCTACCAATGAAATTAAACAATTCTTGAATCCAAGGTTCCATGATTTGTGTCCAAGGCACCAGAAAAGTAACACTGCCCTTAAAAAACTGGAGAAGTCACAGGATTAACCAGAATTTACACAGAAGAGAAACAGGTGAGCTGCTGACATTTTCATCCTACCCTTCCAAATGCATCCATTTCTATGTCACAAGTTACTTTTCCCCTTAAACACCAGCAACCCAAATACCCACATCATTGTACCCAGGAACCATCGTAAGAATGAGCTTCTCACTGAAACCTTTTTTTCTGATCTTGCAACCCAAGCTGCTTTCTTGTTCTTGGTACACTTTGTACACTGAATGCATGAGCATTCAATCAGATTCTACTTTCTGTATTAATTAGCAGCCCTTTTGAATTATAAGATGTTCAATGGAAGAGATCGTCTTATGCTTCATTTGAATTAAATACTCAATAGACCCTTAAAGTCAACTTGCAGACAACCAAAAAGTATTAAATTTTTATTTTTATTTGAAATTTTCAAGACTAAAAACAAATACTACCATTTACTGGGGACATTATGAAAAGTGAAACTTTGGAGGTGGCTGAGGAGCGTATGAAATATGAGACCTTTCATGTTTTCCAAATTTCTCTTGGTGAATTCCTTAATCTACAGTTCCCGTGCATTCCAGATGGGCTATTTTGATCCTAAAGACAAAATACCTATTTGTATGCCCTTGAGTACCTTGAGTACATGGCACTTTGCCAACTGCTTTTTAGGCACTAGATTATTTCATTCTCAAAATGCCCTGGAAAAGTTAGGTGCTATTGATAGTTCCACTTAATCTATGAGTAAGTTGAAGCATGGAGAGTTTATGTCATAGTAAAAACCATTTTTTTTGGCTATTTAGTGTCTGCCCTTTTCCTAACTTTAGAAAAGTACCTGTTTTATGAATTCAAATGGGGGCTTAATCCCACCGCCCATCACTAAAGATGGAGGAAATAGTGACAGTGGGATTGGGTCTATGGAAGGAACTTGTCATGGTTAGCTAGCTATCCTAAAGAGAAAAAAATTAAAAATTTTATTGCATTGTTAAGTAACCATAGTACTTTCTTATGGGCTTACTTTAAGGTGTCCTGTGGGCCTGAAACAACTTCTCGATCCTTAGAATTGAATTCGATATGGACACTCTCATTTCCCATTTTATGATGATTTTCACTCAGTACTTGTTTGTTAACGTCCATGATTATATGGGTTTTTTCACATCTGTGATGTCATCAAAAGTAAGGTTGCACAATCTAATGCTGAAACCAAATATCTTAAGCTAGTAGTTTGTGAGGTGTCCAGCAGAAGGCGCTGTATTTCCCTTGACTTAATTTTTTTTATTTTATTTAAGTATAGTTGACATACAATATTGTGTTAGTTTCAGGTGTACAACATATTGACTAGACATTTATATACCTTACGATGTGTCACCACAATAAGTCTGGTAACTATCTGTCACCATACAAAGTTATTTATGATATTATTGTTTTCTCTATGCTGCAAATTACATCCCCATGATTTACTTTATAACTAAGAGTTTATACTTCTTAATCTTCTTCACCTTTTTCACCCTCCCACCTTTTCTCTTACAATCATCAGTTTGTTTTCTTGACTTTTTAAAATATCCCTCAGAACCTCCGTTAATTGGATCTGGTGCCCTAGGACACCTTAGTGCATATCCTAAGAACTGTGGCTCCATGTGAAGAACATCCAGACATAGACAACAGTCAGTGCAGATGCCCTGAGGAAGCCAGTGTGGCTGGAGTAGAAATTAGGGAGCATGAAATTAGTAGGGACACATTCATGTAGTAGTTTGTATTTTCACTCCAACTTGAAGAATTTTGAGAAAATAGTGAATAATCTGATCTTATTTTTATTATTACTATCATTATTAAGTAAGGTTTTATTTTAGTTATTTTTATTAAAGTATAATTTACGTAGTATAAAGTTTACTATTTTGCAGGGTGGGGAGGGAAGAGTTTTGACAAACATATACTGTCATGTAACTACCACCATAAAGCAGTTCCAACACAACCAAAAATTCCCCCATGTCTCTTTGTAGTCAATCTTACTCCTCTCTTTCTAGTCTCTAACAGTCATTGATCTGTTCTGTCTTCATAGTTTTGCCTTTCCCAGGATATAAAATAAATGTAATTATATAGTTTGTAGCCTTGTGAGCTAACTTCTTTTACTTTGCATAATACATTTGAGATTCCTCCATGCCATTTCATGTATCAGCAGTTGGTTCTTTTAAAAATATATCCATTGTATGTACACAATACAATTTGTTTTTTCATTCCCCAGTTGAAGGATATTTAGCTATTTTCAGTTATTTCATTATTAATAAAGCTGCTCCAAAATTTGCAAGACTTGCCCTAGTTGGTTTGGCTCAGGGGATAGAGCATCGGCCTGTGGACTGAAGGGTCCTGGGTTCAATTCTGGTCAAAGGCACATGCCCGGGTTGTGGGGGGCATGCAGGAGGCAGCCAATCAATAATTCTCTCTCTTCATTGATGTTTCTATTTCTCTCTCCCTCTCACTTCTGACCAGCTGACCAGCCAGTAGCTATGACATGCACTAACCACCAGGGAGTAGACACTCAATGCAGGAGCAGAAACCACAGGTATGGAAACATGTAACAGACTGATGAATCTCAGAGGGAAGGGGGGGAGGGCAGGAAGAGATTAACCAGAGATCTTATATGCATACTAGAGGCCTGGTGCATGAATCCGGTGCACTGGTGGTGTCCCTCGGCCTGGCCTGTGGGGGTTAGGCAGAAACTGGTTCTCTGACATTTCCTGAGAGGTCCCAGATTGCGAGAGGGCACAGGCCAGGCCGAGGGACCCCCAATTTGATGAAGTCCATTGTATCAATATGCTCTTTTATATATCACATTCATGCACTGGGCCTCTAGTGATATATAAAAGAGCATATTGATACAATGGACTTCATCAAATTTAAAACTTCTACTCTGTGAAAGACACTCTTAAGAGAATGAAAAACAAACCACAGATTGGGAGAAAATATTTGTAAATCACATGTCTGATAAAGGATTTATATCTTGAGTATATGAAGAGGTCTCAAAACACAATAATTTAAAAACCCAATTTTTAAATGAGCAAAATAGTTCAATAGGCACTTGATCAAAGAAGGTACACAATGGCAAATAAGTATATGAAAAGACAATTAGTCATTAGCCAAATACAAGTTCAAACCACAATGAGATACACTTACTTGAATGAAAAACAAAATAAGACAAATATCAAAATAATGCTAATCAGAAAGTATAGCAATTAGAACTCAAATACATTGCTGGTAGGAATGAAAAACAGTTTGGGAGTTTCTTTTTTATTATTATTAAGGTTACTACTCTAGCTAACTTATTGAGTTCTTACTATATGTAATGTACTGTGCTATATATAGTATATATTATTATATGTTATCTTAGTCATTTTTCATTAAAGCCCTCCCCTATTTCTTTTTTTAGGGGGGGGGAGTTTGTTATAACATTAAATATACATTATACAAACCAGAAATTTCATTCCTAGTTATTTTGTCAAATTAGATAGAAATTTATGTTTACATGAGACCCTGATTTACATTTGAACATGATCACAATGGCTTCCTTTCTAAGAGTAGAGTATGGTGAAAGTGGGTGGGGTCAAGTCAGACGGAATAGGGAGCTAGTGTAATAAGTCAGATGAGAGATGATGTACCTCAGATTAGAATGGGAGCAGAAAAGGAGAAAAGTAGGGTCAGATTCTGAATATCTTTTAAATATGGAAACAAGAGAATTTCTTAATAGACTAAAGATGAGAAGTAAGAAAAAGAAGAGTAAAGAAGTGAAAGGATGGAGTGACCCTTAACTGAAATGAGAATGGCTAGGTGCAGGCTGGAAGAGAAGGAGAAGAACAGAAGTTCAGTTTGGGACATATTGTGGTGAGTTTTCCCTTGAACATCCCAGTCAAGATGTTGAGTAGGGCGTTGAATATGACTCTGGAGTTCAAGGAAGAGATGGAATGGAGATATAAATTTGGGAATTAGCATCATAGAGATAATATTTAAATCCATAAGGCCAGGTGAGAATACAAAGGGATTGAGGACAGATAGTAATGAGAAAAGGACCAAAGACTGCATCTGGGACTCTCTAGCACTAAGAGGTCTCCCTGCCATCGCTCATGACA
This sequence comes from Myotis lucifugus, assembly GCF_000147115.1. Classification (NCBI taxonomy): domain Eukaryota; kingdom Metazoa; phylum Chordata; class Mammalia; order Chiroptera; family Vespertilionidae; genus Myotis; species Myotis lucifugus. The sequence goes on along the minus strand of NW_005871090.1, from coordinate 6,847,605 downwards.
CCCATGTCCAGGGTGACTATGGTATTGTCTGGTGCAGTGGTGGCAACCAGTGTCCAGGCATCATGGTTGCAGGACCTAGACTGTGGTTCTGGCTACCTAGTTTGCCTGCTCTTTTGTTTTTCTCCTACTGCTTTTCCAGCCTTCCCATCTGTTATCCCTCTAACTAATTTCCTCTATGCCTAAGTAAGCCAGACTCTTAGTTTTTACTTGTAACCAAAGCCATGTAATTCATCCAAGTTTATGTGGTTAGTAAATGGTGAGGCCAGACTGGGACAAATTGTGTCTGTCACCAAAGGTAAGTCTTGCTTTGAACCACTAGATGTGCATCAATCCTGTCACACACAGATCCCCTTGATTATAAAGGCTAAATTTTAGGATATAATTTTCTAAATAAATATTGGGATTATTATTCTTGTGACAGGTTAATGTCACTCTTGTTAAACTGTAGCATAAATGCAGTAACTTGGCTTTAGAGACATCATGAAATGAATTGAAATATGATATGGTTTAAGTTCTAGGCATACCCATATGTCTGAAATTATTTTATAGATTATTTTATAGATAAGGCTATTATCTATATTTTATGTGAACTTGAAGTTCACATAAAACATCTGCTTTGCTGCTCTTTACCTTTGCTGTAATGCAAGAATTTGAAATTTAATAGGATTTTTGTCTCAGAGTTCTTTCTGTTATTCCAATGACCTAATTATCTGCCCTATTTACAGAGTGGCAAAATAATGAAGGAGAAAAAGAAAGGAATCTTAGTTGATTGTTTAAATAATTGAAATCTGACTTGAAAAGATAGCCATTCCCTCCTGCCCCCCTTTATGTACGAAGCATCTTTAGTTCTCATGAAATGTCCTATTAGGAAATCTCAAAAGGGAAGAAGAGATTACCTCTATTATTCTCTTTGGTTATTTTTATAAATCCTATTAAAAATAAATAAATGTCCATGTGTACCAAGCTGAGGTGACATTTTCTTTGCACTGATTTCCTCCAAATCTACATAAAAGAAGTAGGAACATCTCAGGCACCTCATTTTAGAATCAAAAACAGCAGATATAGTTCATCCACAACACACAATGGCTCTAAATGATACATGAACGACCTTCATCTTCTTAGGCTGAATAGAAGATTCTTCCAGACAGGTGTGCTTTGTTGATGCTCTGCGCTTTCTATTGTGGTTGCTTTCTCCTGCTTCCAAGAGTAAGGCATTTATGTTCAGTAACTGGGATGCAGTTCCACTGTTAGAAATCCTAGGACAATAAGTGGACTTTTAGATTGGTTTAAAACAAAAGATCCAATCTGGAACCACTTCCCCATCTTGTGGATAAAATATTGCTCTAGGAAACAGAATTTGTTACATATTCATTCCCCCTTATCCATGGGGGATATGTTCCCAGTACCCCCAGTGGATGCCTGAAACCACAGATTGCACAGAACCCTATATTTACTATGTTTTCTCTTATGCATGCATAGCTACAATAAAGTTTAATTTATAAATTAGGCATAGTAAGAGTTTAAGAACAATAACTAATAATAAAATTACATAATTATAACAATATACTGTAATTAAAGTTATGTGAATGTTTCCTCTCTTTCTCAAAACATCTTATTGTACTGCACTTACCCTTCTTGTGATAAGAGATGACACAATGCCTACAAGATGAGATTAAGTGAGGTGACTGGCAGGCATTTTGACACAGCGTTAGGCTGATATTGACCTTCTGGTGATAAGGGTTACGTGAACACAAACACTGCAATACCATGACAGTTGATCTGATAACCAAGACAGCTTCTAAGTGACAAATGGCTGAGTAGCATGTACAGTGCAGATAGGCTGAACAAATGGATGCTTCACAGCCCAAGTGGGGCAAAGCGAGACAGCAGGCAATTTTGTCATGCTACTTAGAACAGCACACAATTTAAAACCTATGAATTGTTTATGTCTGAAATTTTCCATTTCATATTTTCAGGCCATGGCTGACCACAGGTTACCGGAACCACAGAAACATAAACTGCAACTAAGGGAGGAGTGGGGGGCTACTGTAGTTAGAAACCTCTCTACAGGGGCGGAGATCTCCAGTCAATGCAGGGCTTTTGCATTTAGACTTTTCAATAAAGATCAAAATATGGTTCAATTGGTATTGTACATTTAAATTTGTCTTTCTAACCCAATTTTAAAAGTAAATTCCCAGGGTTTCCTTAAAGAAAATCATTGGTGCAGAGTCACCTTTCCTGATGCACAAAACTTCTTTAGTCGAGTTTAACTGGAGGGACTATTGGAAGAGACTTAAAGGCCACAAAATATCTTTGTGCAATTCTAGCACACTTAAGAATACTAATCTCTGTAAGGTTCTTTCACAAACATACTAATTTTCTCTTTAAATAGATAAAACCCTTTAATGTCAGTTAAACACTTTAATGCAGCTTGGAAGCCCACCTGCAGGGCCTGTTCAGGATGCAGAGACGGCTAAAGATCGGGAGGCCCTGCACTCAGGAGCCTACAGCTTATAGGGGGGTGCTGACAAGAAAGCAAGTGTTTTTATAAGGTAGAATGAAATAAGTAATGTATTAAAGATTATATACATTATTTCAGAGGAAGAAGCATGTTGATCTCACGGTATTATCGGTGGAAGTGGCATGTCCATTACTGGAAGTGGGGTATCTCTTTCCCTACTGGGTCAGTATAGTACAGGCTGGAGGTGCTGAGGTTGGTAGGGGAGGTGGGGTCAGATCAGGGCTATCTGCTTTGCGGAGAGAACAGGCAGTCAGAACTTGCTCAGGAGCTGGATGTGGAGAATAGTAGTTTAAGAGGACACACAACGGTGGCTCCTGAGTTGTTGAGCTGAGAAAATGGAAGATGTCTTTGACTGGAATAGGGGAGATGGAAGGAAAGTAGATAGAGAATGAGTTGAATCCAGGGTTGGCAATCCTATTAGTTATTTAAGTGTCTACTCTGATAATTCTGTAACAAATACTATTTTGTGCTAGATTCTTTTGCTAAAACTTGAGAACTGGAAAATTGAGAGCAGATATTTGGGGCAATACCCACAAAGATTGGACAGATATGAATTGAAAGCTATAAATAAGATAACATAACTAGTCAACAGAATGTGTGGAAAGATGTAGAGGCTGGTGGAAGCTAGGAAGATTGCTCAGAGCCAGATGTTGGAAGACCTTCAACACTGCTCTCTATTGTGAAGATGGTAGAGGGTGACCAGATGTTTTGGGATTAAAAGAGTGGCACTCAACCAATATCAGTGTTAGATGGTAACTGTGATGAAAATGTAAACAGATGGACTGGAGAAGGGATATATACTTGAGCAGGAAAACTTTGGAGTGGCTCAGGGAAGACATCATTAAAGGTGCAGAGATGAGCAGAGCTTTTATGGATGGAAAAGTAAAGAAAGTGCATTTCCAAAGAAGATTTGGGAGATTCCACTCCTCAGTATATACCAACAGAAATGCCTATGTTTCCACCAAAGGTACAAACAAAAGAGCCAATACCAGAAATCCACTCAAATTCTATTCAACATTTGAAAAATATAATTGAAAAATAAACTGTGATGTATTAAACAATGGAACAGTATATGGCAATAAAATGAATAAGCGACTACATGTACCAATTACTTGTACAGGCAATTAAATGTAATGTTGAGTGAAAAAAGCCAGACATGGAAGAGCATGTGCTATACGATTCCACCCTATAAAGTTCAAAAGTAGGAAAAAGCAATCTATGGGGTTAGAAGTCAGGAGAGCCATGGCCCTGGGAGTGGAACAGTACAAGGAAAGGGGACGTGGTGTTTTCTAGGGTGACTGTTAATGTTTTGTTTCTTGACCTGGGTGCTAGTTAAACAGGCAAGTTCATCAATACTAGGGTTGTATTCAACACCATGTGTCAGAGCTAATAAACAGCCTCAGGGATAAGTGAGTTCCGCATAATGATTTTCTGTATCTAATAATATTTGTTCTCCATCTCCTATCATCATTGGCAAGTCTTTCACCCTGACCCTTGACTGGGCTGGGAAAACTCCAGGGGCCAGAGGAAACTCTTAGGCAGGGTGCTACAGATAATCGTAGTAAGCGACCATCGGTGCATAGCATTTGTAAACCAGGTGTTACTAAAGTCTGTATAATCGAGCAAAGGTGGCCACACATTCCAGGCTACTCCTCTCATTAAAAGGTCAAATCTCATTCCCCTCCCTCTGAATCTGAGCTACTCTTACTGAGTTGCTTAACCAATAATAGAATATGGTTAAACTGATGTTCTGGCTCTTATGAGCTACACTTCCACTTATGCTATTGGAATCCTCACTCCTGAAGTTTCGAAGAACCATGGAAGAAATCTGACTGTCCAGAGACAATTTCAGGATATGCAGGTGTTCTATTCCAGAGTCTGAGTAGAGCTCAGGTTTCCACCCACCCAAACCAAGAAGCCAGATGCATCCACCCAAACCAAGAAGCCAGATGCATGAATGAAGCACCTTGGACCCTCCAGACTAGCCAGATGAACACCAGCAAATGACTTCAGTCAATGCCACATGAAACAGAATTACCCAGACAAGCCTTTCCTGAAGTACTGACCTAAGAAATCAGCCATTAGTAATGGGATTGTTTCTTTCACAGAAATAAATCATGAAAACCATCTAAACCACAAATCTTCTGGGATGCTGGTGTCCAGCAAGTGGAGCTGCACAACACTATTGCATTCATTTAGAGGTTAATCAACCTCAGAAATCTTCCTTTCCAACCCCAAGTCCATTCTGTATTATTTGAGAATAAGCAGAAGTAACAGCTCAATTTTTCTTGCTTTTGAAAACAGTGACTGTTAGGCCCAACTGTGTCATTGAGCTCCCCCTTGGGAGGGTAATACCTAATACTTTTTCTCTGTTGTTAAACTTTGGTTTGGATTTTTACTTAACAGACTGGCCTCTAGGGAGTCAGTTTCACATTTCCTTTCTGTGACTCATTTAATAAAAAACTAGGAAGAAGAACACAGATGTATTTTGCCAGTCTCAGAATCAATCATTTACCCATTGCTTCTTGATGCATGACTCATTTAACTTCACGTACAAATATAATAAAACTGCTTTTAGTCAGCATTTAGTATGCTTGAATATAAAGGGAAAGTTTCTTCACTCTTTAAGCCACTCAAAAGAGTTAAAAGTTATTTTTCTTTTCACTTTTGAAGATTTTAGGTATATGCAATAAAACTTTAAATATAGCCATAAAGTAGAAGGAAGAGAACTGGACAATGATTCACAACTCTAGGGTTTTAAGTCAAGTTCTAACCCTTGAAGGAAACTCATGACTCCTCTAGGCTTCAAATTCCTCACCTGGATGTTCATCACAGTCTCTACAAGGTCTGGAGTTCTATAGGTCTTAAGTGGTGAAGTGCTCAATTATCTGGAATTTTTGTTGCACTCCACTGTGATGAGAAAGAGCAAACGGACAGACCCAAATACTCCTATCTGGAATTTTGTTGAAACAGTCATACATGCAAAGGAGTGCATTGGGTTCTGTAGATAATTCTCAAGTTTCACCATATTGGAGCCACTCAACTCCAATTACCTAGACAACGTTACGCTCGCATGGTGTTCAGAATGACACTAAGAGAGTCTGCAAGTCACCCTTTCAAAGGGATGGAATTATACTCACAGTTTGCAGCAACACCATGACACAAAGAGACATAAGCATTTCACACACAATGCTTGGAACCAAGATAAAGAAGGAACACATTTTTGCCAACCCCAAGTTTTATTATTTAAAACAGTGATTTTTCAACTCGTGCACCATAGCAGACACACTGGGCTGTAAGAATTTTTAAAACATGTAGTACTGCCCTGGCTTGTTTGGCTCCGTGTATAGAGCATCGACCTGCAGACTGAAGGGTCCCAGGTTCAATTCTGGTCAAGGGCACATGCCTGGGTTGTGGGCTCAATCCCCAGTGGGATTATATATATATATATATATATATATATAAATGCAGTACTGCCCAGTCAGATTGTTCAGTGGTTGAGCATCAACCTATGAACCAAAAGGTCATAGTTCGATTCCTAGTTAGGGCACATGCCCAGGTTGCTGTCTAGATCCCAGTGTGGGCATGCAGGAGGCAGCCAATCAATGATTCTCTCTCATCATTAATGTTTATCTCTCTCTCTCTCTCTCTCTCTCTCTCTCTCTCTCTCTCTCTCTCTCTCTCTCTCTCCCTCTCCCTTCCTCTCTGAAATTAATATATATTCAGTACTTGGCTATTTAGTCAGGGGCACTGTCCTATTTTCCCTTATATTGTCAAATAAAAAAATGATAACAGCCAACACAACAATAGCCAACCGGTGTGAATGAATCAAAATCATACCTATTTTTTGTCAGATTGGCAAAATATATAATTTTTTGTGCCACAGAATTATGGTAATTAGTTTATGTGTGCTATGAGAAGATAAAGGTTGAAACCTCTGATTTAAAACATTATAGCATGAACTTTATTTTTTAACATCTATGTAAATAAAGCTAATAATAGCAGTAGCAAATATCAGGAAATTCAATTAATTTGAAAACTCTCCACTCAAATGTTCTAGTTAATTAAATTCTTTTGGGATTTCCTTAAATGGCTTATTTTTAATGAACTTCATTTTCAGACATGAGAGACTATCATGGTGCAATGTGCCATTTATAGTTTCCCAGACAGCCAATCAGTAGAAAGTATGACAGGCTAATGGCATTGTAATCATATGTAAAGGACACTAACAAACAACTACACAGAGTAATACCTTTAGTAACCCTTTAGGGAGTCAAATGAGAGTGTGTGTCTCTATTTAAATGGAAACAGAGCCTATTTTATATCTATCTATAACAGTGTGAATGTAAAATGATCCAGAAGTTCACTAATAAGAGAAGGCTTAGAGAATTATGGTACATCATACCCTGTGATATTATGTTACAGGGCAATTAAAAAACAACCATTATAAGTGGGGAAAATGTGTTTATGACACAAAATTAACTGAAAGTAGAATATAAAACTATCAACCATTGATTGTCCTACAAATACCTCAGTAAAATGCATATGCACCATATGTAACATACATAAGGACAAGAAGGGAGCACACCAATATGAAAATAATTGATACTGTATGGTGTGTTCATATTTCTTTGTTTTAGAAAGGTGCCTTCCTTGGAATTGTAAGGCTATCTGTACAATATATTGTCGAGGAGGGGAAACTGCAAAACAAACCACCTGCAAAGACTTAGAACCCTAAGAGAACGCAACCTGAGTTCAGAACCCTGACTTAGAGCAATTGATGACCACTGCCCTGTGCCGTTGCAAAGCCCGATGTCAAAACTAGACACCATATACCAACAAAATAACCTATAATTAACAAAAACTGTTGTGCCATACTCCCCTTCTGACCTAAAGATAATAAAATTGGCAAAAAAAATGATAATGCAAAAAATATCTCTCATTTGTTGAACTTCCATATTTTTCTCATGAAAATTTCCCAGCATCAGCAGGGAAGATGCCCTTTCGGCCGGCAGCATTCTGCACAGCAGCAACTGCCAACCTCATTATTATTTTTGATGGATTTCTCAGAATGAGCAGAGAACTGCCAAATCTAAGGGAACTACAGGTATGGATTCAGTTCTTTTAAGGCCTCTTCAGCTTAACCAATAGTCCTAAAAGAAAATAATGGGGAAAATGTGAAGAACATCTACTCTGTATTTTGTGTCTTTTTATTTATGGGGCTTCGTGAGCTATCTACAGAGTTCCTTTTATTTTATAATGTGAGACTTAGGTGACCCTCGAAATGGTTAAATCTCTTGTAGAAATCCCTAGCTCATGTCTGCCCCACCAGGAAGCATTGCTTTGATCCTCTACAAATAGCCTTTCTCATTTCTATAGAAAGGTGTTTGGTTCAGCCAAGGCAGCTGAACTGAAATTCATGCTTTGTTCTAATAGCTTCCCCATGGGCAGGCTATTGTGGGGTCTCCACTTTCCTCTTTAACCTGTCTGGATAGGAAGATCCCTGCCCCTTAAAATATTTTTAGGTTGAAAAAAAAAAGGATAAACTGGATCTTGTTCAGAAAATCTGGGTTATCCTTTAATTGTCAATCATTTTATTTACTTCATGGAAAGAGAAGTTAGCAATCTGCCTCATTAAAAGGCTGCTAACTTGGCTTGACTCCAGGGATGATGAAATGGGGCTGCTGAAAGGAGGCTGGTATGTTTAGGGGGCTGACAGTTACTATGCAACCAGCCCAGCTTCTGCACAGAACGCCACCTTTTTCACTTTGCTCACATAGGACACAATATAGATTGAAGATATTTTGGATTTAACACTTGTTAAAAATATCCTAGCACCCTCTTCACTTTAAGTGACCAAGAGCCACGATTGTCAGAGTATTTATAATTGGCCTTGACAAATATAGCCCAGATATGAAGAATTCCCAAGTTCCAGAACCTTAGGACTGAGCTGGGAATTAGAGGCTATCTTCTCCATTGACAACTGCTCTCCTCCTATGGATTTTCTGTCAATTAACCTCTCACTTCTGCTCATTACCTCTGGTGATGGATGGCTTATTGTTTTATAACCTGCCATGGCTTGGAACAACTGTTAGTCCTTTTCCTTGTTCCACATTATTTGTATGACACAGGAAATGCAGAATTGTTCATACATATTAGAAAACATAAATAAAAAGAAAGAAAAGCACATTTTCATTTTCAACACAGTCTTATTACACATTTTATTGTGCAGATATGCATGTTTTCCTATTTTAGTAACATAGTATCATGACATAAGGACTGCTCTGGAAATTAGGATTTTGTTTGAATATAAATTATATTATGAATATGTAGTTCATCATTTTTTAAGAAAGTTCATTCATATATCACATTTCAGTCTACCCCCTGCAATAACTTCTACTCATTAGTAGAGATGTCTTCTGGAGCAATACAGAATTATCTAATCCTCCTCTACAAAATAAACTCCAAGTCTTGGTGCAAAATCTTAGGGGTTTATTCAGAAACCCTGGAATAAATAAGTAAATTGTTTAACCAGGTAGGTGATTGTAGGTTTGTTTGAGTGTGTGCACGTGTGTGAGTGTGTTTTGTTTTGTTTTTAATAAAGAATTAACCCAGCATTGCACAGGACAAGGCTACATCTTAGCTAAAGGATACAGAAATTGACAAACTTCTTTTTTCAATAAAAAAAGTTTCCTATTTATCTATTTCTGACCTAAAAGTAGCTTTCCTCTTCAGCGGAGCTAATATACTAACCTCACAAGACAAGGTAAGGCTCAAGTGAGCTCTTTAATTGAAAGTCCTTCATGCAATGATGCCATGGGTTGATCACGGAGAAAATAGCCTCTCAAACATTCACAACCTCTGTGTTTCCATCAATTCAACAGGAATGCCCTAAGCATATCAGCAATCCACAGCGATAAAGTGTAAACTTCTTGATTTAGTAAAATTGGATGCTGGTTTAAATATGTGGAGGATATGCGAAAAAGTAATTCTCAAAGAGAATAATTTTTTTGCAGAAAGAGGACACACTCAAATTTGACTTATAACCCAGATGTTCCCAAATGAGATAAAGAAAACGTGGCCAGTGCCTACAGTGTAAGTGTGGCCGGAGCCATCCCTGCATTTTTAATGTCCTGGTGTCCTGGGCGTGGCCATTCAGGTTTCACTGGATAACGTGTGGTCATTCTGTTCAGTGACCTGCAATTAGGCAATGGCTTCAAAACTGCTTCAGACTCATGCTTGGGTTTACCTCATTTCCAATGCTTCCCAGCCCCACCCGGTTCACTTTGTACTTCCCTGACATGGGAATTCACCACTAACTAGGGGTGCCCAATGTTCATCTTCAGAATGGTATGGCAAGCCTGGAATCCCAATGGGTGACTCTCAGAAAGAATTTATCCTTGAAGCACATACACCCTTAATAAGGGTCAAAAAAGTATTGACAACATGTCTTATATTTCCTGGGCTGCTGACAGCGCTAACAGTAATGAATTTCCACTCTAGCATCAGCAAGCCCACAAGAGTTTCACAGCAAGGTCAATCCAATTAAATCAACTACAGAAAACACCTCTAAAAAACTAGCCCAGTAAAAGTGCAGAGCCCTGCCTTTTAATCATTGTAACAGGTATTTGTGGCTCACAATGTTTGGTAGATGAATTTAAAACAAGTCAAGCCTGGCTCCCAGCTTCCATTCACCAAGGCCAGTAGGATGTCCAATATCAGTTCTATTGGGGGGTCTCCCACTCCCTCTATTGGATCATAAAGAACTCAGAGCTTTTCTAATGTGACATCAAGAAAATAAGAAAGGAGTCTGGCTCAGGAAAACAACAAGGTTGCCTCTTCCAAGTGTCCACCCACTGACCACATGCAGACCACTGTGGATCCTTGTCTCTGCTCCCCAAACCATATTGATTAATGTCCAGCTTTTAAAGACATCCACACTGACCATGCTTTTCTCCTGAGGTCCTGCCATCCCCAGAGAGTTTGTGGGCTAGAGTTAAGGTCTTCTGTGTGTCCCAAAGTACCTTCTTCCCATCCTAAAGATGAGGAAGCCATGTTCTCTAAGATTATTCAGCTGATCTTATAAAGTGAAACAAAATTCTATCTTAAACATGGCATATCCAAAATTAAAAGTCTGCCATCTTTATTTAAACATAGAATACTTTTGTATAAAATTGGATCCTTTACACCAATGACCTGTAAGGAGGAAGTCCAGTTGCATGTGAGAATGCACAGGTTGGACAGCAGGAAGAACATTAGGATTGAAGGGGCTGGAGGACACCACACAATTTCCCCTGATCCTGGAAGCCAATTCCAGCATGTCAGCAGGGCTGAATCATCTGGAGATAGCTGAGGGCATTTCCCCAAACCTGAAAAGGTTGCACTAAATGATTGCTTGCTGCCAGACAGCTCAGGGCATTTCAATCTACATGTTATTGCCTCCTACTGGCCAAACACCTGAACAGCCGTAGGCAGTTTCCCCCAATCTGACAATGCTTCTGTATACAAACCCTGGCCTTTGATGTATATCTACCTTGCCTTAGGACAAATTGTGTTAATAAATAGCAACGGTCCTGAGACAAGAAGAACTTAGTTCCTTTAGCTAAGTCTTCTCTGACTCCCTATAATGCCTTTCAAAATTATGTTTCGTCTCTGAACTCTTTATTAAGTTACACACAGCCCTTCTCCAGGTTCCTGAACCCTTCTAGATGCTGGATCAAGACCACTGGCATTACCCTGAAATCCTTTCAAACACTAAAAATAGCAGGGTGTGGTCATATTTTAATGAGGTCATGACTCAGAGATGTATAGGCAGACAACAAATCTTTAAAATATCGGTGGCCCCATCCTTTTGCTCCCATAAGGAATTGCCACATCAGTATTATAATCATTCTGTTTCTTCCACGCCTCTCACATGCACTGCTTCATGTCTGTTATGAGTGTTGGGGTGTTGGGAAAGCTCTCCTTATTTCTTATCCAGACTATTTTCAAGAGCTTCCAATTTGTTTTTTGTTCTTCTAATCACTAACCTCATACTACCAATACTTACATAATCAATCCATCTGTTACTGCAGCAAATTTCTTGAAAGGAAATGTTAGCTTTATAAATACACGACTCACAAACTCTAGTGACTCTTTTGGCCAACTGAATTAAATGCAAACTTCTGAGCTCTGTGTTTAAGAATCTCTCTCTCTCTCTCTCTCTCTCTCTCTCTCTCTCTCTCTCACACACACACACACACACACACACTGTGTGCATGTGTGTATGTACACATATATTTGATACTTGACATCTCACATGCATGCACACATATGTGCATACACACACATATACAAAGTAACCAATATGTCATGCAATGAAATCTGAAGGTTAAACTATTTACATAAGAAAAGATATTTTCAAGGTCCCAGAGATACTGTGCAAAGAATCACCATGTACCAGATATGAATCCTGGTACCAGCGGCTTGGAGTCTACCGTGGTTGAGGAAAAAGGCTGTCACAATCAGAGGAGAAATTAATTCACCTCAGCTTCTTAGCTTTTAATCAGTCTGCATCTCAAACGCTATTTATCTATTTAAAATGGGCACTGATCCTCCTGACCCACTGTCATATTCCATTGCTCTGCCGGGAGCCAGAGAGATGGATGGCTCGAGTTTGTGCTGGCTCTTTAGGCTAAGTTAGAGTTGAGGGATAGAATGCAGATAAAGCCTACTTCAGTGTCCACAGCTCTACGCCTCAAATTACATATACAATTTTTTAGAAGGATGATCTCCTTTGAATTTGAACTCATAAAAACTGAATTTTAAAATGTAATTTCAAAAAACAGATTTGCCACTCTAAACTTGTATTTGTTTGGTTTCTCTTGCATTTCTTCATTCTCTCTCTCTCTCTCTCTCTCTCTCTCGTTCTACTTCTGCCCTCCAGATGTAGCTGCCTGCAGCAAATGAATTTAGAAACATGCCACAGACAGAGCCTGCATGAAGCCTCCCACAAAGTAGATGGAGACTGAAGAGGCAACTCATCCTGACCTTCTCTCCCCATCAGTGTCTCTTGTCCATTTTCTGTTCCAAAGGGCATTAATGGCTGGGCGGGGACAGGCTTGCTGAGCAAAGAATTCTGAAATTAATTTAAAAGATTGTTTTCCTTTCTCATTCTTTTATAGAGATTTTAATCAAACCATAAATTAATTAAGAGGCCACAGTTAAACAACTCAGTGAATGCCAGCCGTCTCATTAATATTTCTGCTATGAAAATAGCAAAATAATAAAAGAGACAACCCCACTTCCTGAACTGAGATGGAAGGAGAAGCAAGAGAAATGTTGTCATATAATCAATGAAGTAATGGTCTTGACCCAAACCTTGACAGCTTAAATCAAATATATGTTCTGTGAGAAGGTGCTGTGGATGAGAATTGCTTAATCCCAGGACAGAAGCACATTGGCCCAGAGCATCCAAGGCTGGCACTCACATTTTTGCTGTCAGTCAGTTCTCTAAGACTGAGAGCTGCATGTTCAGGGAATAGAGATGCAATCGCTCACTCAGACCACGGCACTGAGGCTGAGGAGAAACCCCTGGCTTGCATGTTTCATGGATCTGACAAATGAATCCTTTCCCCTGCCTTCTTCCAGCTTCCTGCCAGAATGCAGCCTGCCTCAAGGGGGAGGGAATTAACATCTACTGAGCACCTGTACCCTCTGCAGGCACTGGCCCAGGGTCCTTCTTGAATATGATTTCAGTTCATTTTCACAATACCTAGGGCATAGGGAGTGCTGCCCCTAGGGTACTAATGAGGAAATAGGGCTCCAGAGACTTCATCCACTGCCCAGGGTCACCGGAGGGTAAGGAGCAGGCTAGGATTTGAACGCATCTCTTAGATTGGGTTTCCCCCAAAGAGGTTATTTACTTGGAAGGTAATTTCAGGGAGAGGGAGAGAGAGAGAGAGAGAGAGAGAGAGAGAGAGAGAGAGAGAGAGAAAGAGAGAGAGAGAGAAGGGAAGGGGAGGGGAGGGGAGGGGAGGAGGGGGAGGGGGAAAGGGAGGGGGAGGGGGAGGGGAAGGAGGAGGAGGAGGAGGAGGAGGAGGAGGAGGAGGAGGAGGAGGAGGAGGAGACAGAGAAAGGGAAAATGAAAATGGCTGTTAAAGTGAGAAATAGTAAATGGGTTACTGCTGTCGGCAGCCGAGCCTCAAGCCATCTGGAGATCTCTGCAGCACCGTGGACCACACTGAGAACAGGGAGGCCGGGTAGATGGCTGCCTCCAAGTTGTCACTTCTCTGTGTGCAGTTGAGCAGACTCTGGTGGTGCAAGTGTGAAAGCCTGGGCTGGGGAAAATGTCAGCATGCCGGAGGGAGACTAGTATAGCTGCTGGCAAACTGAAGTGGGACCTGGAGGTGTGGGCAGGACATCCAAGTCACCTGCCCCACCGGCTGCATCTCTAGCCCACCCCTTCCCCATCCCTGCCTGGTGATCACCCACAGCAGCTCTTCCTATTTCACCCTGACTGCATTCAACTCTCCTAAGACCGTCACTTACCCAAGTCCAACCACCAAAATGTTAGAATGTCAAACTCTGTAAAAGGGAGTGGTTTTCAAAGAGGCATCCCAAACCAGCAACATCAGCATCTCCTGGGAACTTGGTGAAATGCAGAGTCTCAGGTCCCACCTGAATCAGAAGCTTTAGGAGTAGAGCCCTGTAATCTGGGTTTAACAAGCCCCCTCTCCCCCACCACCACCCCAGGTGATTCCAGTGCTCACTTAAGTGTGAGACCTACTGATACTGGTCCTAGGTTTCCCATATGGTAACTTGGAAACTTTCCTGCAGATTTAATTTTTTTTTAATGAAAAGAAAGAGAGAAGAAAGAAAGAAAGAAAGAAAGAAAGAAAGAAAGAAAGAAAGAAAGAAAGAAAGAAAGAAAGAAGAGAGAGACACACACACAGAGAGAAACAGAGAGATGGAGAGAGATTCATTTGACCATTAAAGAAAAATACATTTTTTTAAAATATATTTTATTGATTTTTTACAGAGAGGAAGGGAGAGAGATAGAGAGTCAGAAACATCGATGAGAGAGAAACATTGATCAGCCGCCTCCTGCACATCTCCTACTGGGGATGTGCCCACAACCCAGGTACATGCCCTTGACCGGAATTGAACCTGGAACCCTTCAGTCCATAGGCCGACGCTCTATCCACTGAGCCAAACTGGTTTCGACAAAAAATACATTTTTAACATTATTCTACAAGAGAGTTTCTTAACCTGGAGACCACGAATCTCCCAGAGGTTTCTAGAGAGAATTGAGAGGATTCAGGATCATGTGTGTGTGGGGAGGAGGGGGATTACATCTTTATTTACAGTAAATTCTACTGCAATTTAATATTTTGTTCAATCATGAATGTAAGTTGATAAACCAGAGTAGTACTGGCAGTGCTTGTGACATTGTCACCAATAAAATCACAGCTATGTGCAGACCACATTAGACTTGTTGCAAATATCTCAAATATGACTTCTGTTCATCACTATTTTACTGTGTTACTTGAAGTGTTAATAAGGAAGCTAAAGGAAAACCATTTCTTTACTCACAAAACTTCTGATACTAAATGTTAGGGTTTTTCTTCATACCAACAACCAATTCTCCAACTCTCTGAACATCAGCTGGGTATCCTATGATTTAATTCCATTCTGACACCAGCTACCCAGAATTAGCACAGACCCCACACATTAAGGGATCAACCTCACCAGACTGCTCCTCTTCAGATGCCCATTGCAGTCCCAGGTGTCCACCTGTACTTCTTCTCATCAAACAACTTGGAGGTTCCCATGATACCCTCCCAGGTTCCATAAATTGCTAGAATGGCTCACAGAACTCAGGGAAACACTAACATTCCCTGGTTTATTATAAAGGATTTGATCAAGGATACAGATAAAAAGGTACATAGGGCAAGATCTAGAAGGGTCTTGACCTCTAGAGCTCTGTCCCTGTGTAATTGGGGGGCGGGGGGGGAGCCACCATCCTCCCCACACATTGATGTGTTCACTAACCCAAAAACTCTTCCAGCCTCACAGTTTAGGGCTTTTTTATGGAGGCTTTATCACATAGGCGTGATAGATTATTACCTCAGTCACCAGTGTCTCCTCACGAATCCCTTGAAACTGGGGCCTGAAACCAAATACCCATTTCTTATTATGTCACAGAAGCACATGCGAATGAAAGAGAGAGGAAAGGAGGGGGGGAAAGAGGAGAGAAACAACAGCCCAGAACCAGATTTCAACAAGTTGTCTCTTAAGAGTCAGAGAAGGGGGAAAATGAGGAGGAGGAGGAGGAGGAGGAGGAGGAGGAGGAGGAGGGGAAAGATTCGACTTAAAGCACGGAAATGTTGAACATAGATGCATATATCTCAAGTCAACAATCATTCAAGTGCCCGCGCTGTTCTAGCAGCATGCTAAGCACTGAGGAGAAAATGGTAAAACGTGGCTCTTTTCTCAAGAAGCTCACTTTAAGCTCATCTAATCACAACGTTTGTCATTATGCAAATATCAATCCACCATCCATATACAAACAAACACTACCAACCGTTATTAAACTAAAGATGGGCTCCCAGAACTATATAATATAGTCAATCAGATAGGGCATGAAACAATTCAAAATTACAGGGGGTGTATGGCAATCCAGGGCAATGTACTAGTTCCTAAGTAGTGTCTAGAGGAGAGGTGTTACAGAACTTGGAGGGGGTGGGGACCCTGAGGGCTGAAGAAGCATGCTGGGGAGGGACAACTTGAGCATTTCCTGTCTGCAGAACACAGAGGGAACAGGACATCAAATTTGGAAAATGGTTGTTAGATTAGCCCAGTGTGGCTAAAACAGAGGATATGTGTAGGTGCACAGAAGAGCTTAGAAGGTTAATCTAGAGCCAAATTTTATAAGGTTCTAAATGCCAGGCAAGTCTCAAATTCTATTAGCCACCAAGATCATTTTAGAGTCTATAAGTAACGAGTGCTCCTTTTCATACCAGGCTGCCATCAACACGAATCCAAAGCCTGTAACGGTGTTCTCAATCCCCATGCTTGATTAATACTAATGTATTTCTTCAAAGTGCTACCAGCTGTAGTCACCATCAGTCTCATTTTCTTTATTCTTGCCCATTTCCCCCAAATTACCTGATTACCTAGGGGGTAGAGCTTTGATGGCTAACCTATGACACGCGTGTCAGAGGTGACATGTGAACTCATTTTTTGGTTGATTTTTCTTTGTTAAATGGCATTTAAATATATAAAATAAATATCAAAAATATAAGTTTTTGTTTTACTATGGTTGCAAATATCAAAAAATTTCTGTATGTGACATGGCATGAATATTCTGGCACATTGATTTGTAAATGATCCGACTGCCCAGTTGCACCCTTTGTTGTGTTTCCTCCCTTCACTGTCACCTCTCCAGAGTTAAATTAGGGTTTTTCAAAATGCTGACACGCCAAGCTCAAAAGGTTCACCATCACTGGGGTAGAGTATGGGGGCTTCAGAATGTCCCAGTGACCATCTGTTTACATGCAATGCGATTCCTCTGGCAGCAACTAAGCCTAGGATGCCCTCTAGAGGTTGAATGAAATATGTTCCTAAAACAGTTGTCAGTGTGGGCTGCACAACAGAATGGCTGGGGAGCTTCCAAAACTCCTGCTGCCGAGCCCCACCCTTAGAGGCTGAGATCTAATCATTTGCAGCATGGGCTGGGCATCAGAATGTTTAAACCATCGCCCAGCTTTATAATTCTTGAAATTAAGTAACGTTAGCCCTCCAGCTTTGTTGTTTTTTCTCAAAGTTGTTTTGCCTGCCTTTATTTCTGTAGGAATGCCAAAAAATGGCTGCTAAGATTGTGATTGGTGCATTGAATCTGTACAACAATTTGAACAGAATTAACATCTTAACAGTGTCCAGCCTTCTGACCCATGAACACAGTATGTCTCTGCTTTTGTTTAGATCTTCTTACATTTCCCACAGCAATGCTCTATAATTTCCAGCATACAGACCTCAGAAGAACTGCAGCTCTCCCACACACAGCTGGTGCGAGTGTGAAAGGTTACAACCACTTTGGGAAAGCGTGCTAATTTCCTAAAAAGTTAAGCATAAATCTATTATATGACCCAGGAGAAATGGCAGCATATGTCCACCAAAAACTTGTGCATGAATATTCTGGCACATTCATTTGTAAATGCTCCGACTGCCCAGTTGCACCCTTTGTTGTGTTTCCTCCCTTCACTGTCACCTCTCCAATAAGCTACCCCCTTTAAAACTCTTGACTAGAGGTCTGCTTATGAGAGAGCCCCCATTTAATAGAAACTGCAAGCTAGAATAATAATGAGGTAGAAAACATGTCATCATCCTATATAATAAAAGGCCAATATGCAAATCAACCAAATGGTAAAACAACCAGTGTTCTATGATGCACACTGACCACCAGGGGGAGGACGCTCAATGGACAGGGCCCACTGAAGGTAAAGACTGACCTTTGCTAAGGAAACTATAGGCCTGGGACGTGACTACCAGCCATGGCCTGCCCAGTTAGGGATTTCGGATCAGACCATCCTGTGTGTGTGGTTACTTTTGGTCACTGAGCTTGTCAGGCCTTCCATGCGGCCCCAATGAGCTTGTTGGGTTGATTACATAGTCCCTTTTTCATTTACAAATAGGCTATTATAAATGAGCTACTCCAGGAAATTAAACTTTTTTTCCTTCTCTGCATGTGAGGTCTGAACAAGGTTCCTCTTGGCAGATGAAGAAGTGACTACCACCTTTCCTCATCTGGCGATGTGTGGCAGGAGAGTGAGTGTGAGTCAAGCTAGGGATGGGGTAAGTCAGCACAAGGCACAGTGGTTCCCTTGAGCAAGGTGGAGAAATAAAAATTAATTGAGAGGAAAGAAATAGTGAGCAGGAGTCAGCACAGCAAGAGGGATTCAGATGCAGAGCAGGACAAAGAGGAAAGGGCAGAAAGGAAGTGGCTCTGCTCCAGAAGTGAAGCTCAGGATAGCAAGATCCTCACATTTCATATCACAGCACCTGGATTAGAAGGGATGGATTATGTCAGAGGGCACTGACATGCAGGGAAAATACCAGTATGTTAAAGCATTGCTCCTGGGACTGGATGACTGGAAAGAGACCTTCCCTAGCTTAGCCCACAATAATCATAATGATATTCCAGGTGGTGGGCACTACATCTTTGGAATGATGTGGTTTCTCAGGACAGATTTCCAAAGGAACAAACTGTATGAATATGTAATATATCATATAGCTTTTTTATGATACTAGGGAGCTGGCATTTCTGTGTATACCATAGCTACAAGATTGTGGAGCATTACCTGGAGAATTTAGTGAGAGAAACTGAGTGGACAATGGGTGATGTACAGTGGGCAATGAGTCAAGTCCAAGTCTCATGGTAACTTGAGGGTCACAGAAAGGAATTGTTGTCTTCATGTAAAGAATAACGACAGCATTGGAACAGTTTCCTCCTGGGAAAAGTCTGATCTCATTTAGCAGCTGGGAATCCAGGGGTGCTCCCCAGCCTGGATGTCAGGTGCAGATGAACCAGCACTCACTGGTGCAGGTGGTGCCAGTAAACCATGCTTGTTTCACCTCTGCAACTTTGAGGTCATTCTCCCTTTGGTTTTCCTTTTTTCCCTCCCTGAGTATAATCACAAATTCTTCTAGAGCTTGATTAGGACTTGGAGATGGTCTTTCTCTATATAACCTCCTTCCCCATCATCAACTCCTGTACAAAATTCTGGACTCATTAAATTAATGGTACAAGTCACTTGTCTGCTGCAAAAACTGAAGCTTCAAATTTCAGCCACTGTAAGGGAATGTGCAATGTGTGTTAGTGGCGACACCTGCTGGTGACGTGTAGTATTGAATTGCAAGCTCTAAATCAGCATTTCTCAAGTCTTTTGTTCAAAGGACCCCTTTACACACTCTTAAAAATTATTGACGACCCCAAAGAATTATAGTGCAAGTGGGCCATATAATTCACTATTTATAGTATTATGTATTAAAACCAAAAGTTTTAATACTTACTTGTGTATTAAAACACTAATAATAAAGCCATTACATATTAACCTAAATAACATATTTTATAAAAAGTAATATAGCTTTCCAAACAAAAACTTAAATTTTTTCATATTTAATATGGAGCTTAATAAAAGACATCTGGATTCTCATGTTCATGTCTACATTCAACCTATTTCAATCCGTTGCTTTGGTTGAAGTACCTGCAGAAAATCCAGCCTCACACAGATATATAGCCTTTCCAAATACTCGTGAATATTTGTTTTTGATACTACATAAAACTTGAAAAGTGATGGTTTTCTTAAATTTAGTTGTTTTGTGAAATCTGTAAATATATCAGTGAATTTTCCCTTCTCTCTTTCATTAATATCTGTTGGTCTCTCTTGCACTTTGAGTGAATATGTATGCATAATTTTGCAACATTATCCCTGGTTCATTTGGAAAATATTTGTTGCTGAGATATAAAGCTCAAGTTTTAACATACTGAATTACATTACACAATAGAAGAAAATGTATTTTAATAATTTCACCACCACTTTCATCAGAAAAGTCTTTAAATTGAGAAAATTCCAAGCTCATTGTGGTGAATACAAGGTTCCCAAAATTTTAATTTTCTTTGAAAGCTCAAATTTTATTATTGGCAGCAAGTACGAAGTACTTTTCTTTGAGATGATAAATTTATTTTGTGCCTTTTGGAGAAAATGTCTGCCCAGGACCCAAATATTAATACAGTGGGGCCTTGACTTACTAGTTTAATTCGTTCTGAGACCGAGCTCGTTAAGGAGCTCACTTAAACAACCTTACAGTCTTTTCCCTCTAGATAAGTACATTTCCATGTGCAGCAGAAGTGTTTTATGTCAACTTCCCATTTCATTGTGCAGAACATTTTAAAGGTATGTATTTGAGAGTAAATAATTGATAAAATATATTTTTACCGCTTCTTCAAGGACATGCTTCAATGAAACTAGCATTTTTAAAACCCAACCAAGACATTTTAATGATGACCTATTCACATTCTTGATTCCTATTGTCTCTACTAGGATTTGGTGTAAGAACAGAAATAAAGATACCATAGAATGTTTTAACATCTGCAAATTTGAAGCAGGGAGAGGTTTCAACACAGGATCTTAAGTGCTTACAAAATCACCGTGGAGCCTGATGGAGCAAGTTTTAGGCTGAGATTTCGGGATCATTGATTGTCGAACATTATAGAACTGATCCACTGGGGAAACTACCTCCTCAGAGGTCACTCCTGGAGTTCCCCCCAAATCAAGAAACTGCTGGTGTCTATACTGCTGAGAAACTGGAAAAAGTGTGCGTGCTGGAGAGATGCTGAGCATCTATTGGCTCACCAACAGATGCAGGAAGACGACCTTCACTGCCAGGGTTCTTGTTTTGGCATTAAGAAGGGTTCAGCTATCTGGAAAAGGGGCTGTGTGTAACTTAAGTAAGAGTCCAGTGACGAAGCATAATTTTGAAAGGCATTTGGGGGTCAGAGGAGCCTAGCTTAAGAAATTAAGATCTCCTCATCACAGGACCCCATGCTTTTTATTAACACAAATTGTCCTGAGGCAAGGCAGAGAGATACACTTCAAAGGGTCAGGTTTCTTATACAGAGTCCATTGTCAGAATGGGGAGAATTAGCCTACGGTTGTTCAGGTGTTTGGCCAGTAGGAGGCCATAACATGTAGATTAAGATGCCCTGAGCTGTCTGGCAGCAAACAATCATGCCTTTTCAGGTTTGGGGAAATGCCCTCAGCCATTCCCAACAGGTGACAACAACATATGTGACTCAGCCCTTGTTGAGTCCCCAAGTTCCAGCAACCTTTTGATGAAACCCTTGCAATTATGACATGGTGGAATTGGCTTCCAGCACTTCACCGCATTCCTATGATCCAAATATCAGTGAGTCAATCTAATTGGCAGAACCTAATTTTCATCCATTAACCCCAACAACAACAAAACCTGAAAATATAGTGTTGGAGTTTCTAGCCTCTCAAACTTAGAAGGAAGGTGAAATCAAGATTAAATGAGTTAATTTGTTATTCCAGACATAGTCAAAAGAAATTTGTTCACAAAAGTTAGTGATAACAAATGGCAGAGAATTAACGGCTTTTTCTTCAAATGTGGAAAAGCCTCTTAAATACTACATAGAGCAGTGGTTCTCAACCCACCTAATGCCGCGACTCTTTAATACAGTTCCTCATGTTGTGGTGACCCCCAACCATAAAATTATTTTCGTTGCTACTTCATAACTGTAATTTTGCTACTGTTATGAATCGTCATGTAAATATCTGATATGCAGGATGTATTTTCATTGTTACAAATTGAACATAATTAAAGCACAGTGATTAATCACAAAAACAATATGTAATTATATATGTGTTTTCCGATGTTCTTAGGCGACCCCTGTGAAAGGGTCGTTTGACCCCAAAGGGGTCACGACCCACAGGTTGAGAACCGCTGACATAGAGAGATGTCTACTTTCACTTTACAAAATTGATTTTGAGCAAAACATGCCAACTACATGCTGCAAACTCAGAATGGTGCCGATATGAGGGGTTGGTGAAAGGGTCATATGCAGGGAACCTGCTTTTCTGGCCTGTCACAATAGAGAGATACCGTAGAATGTTCTAACATCTGTAAGCCCCTCCTTCTAGCCTACTTAACGATGCTTCTTTTAAGTTAATATCTCAAAAAGATTTTGTGTTTAAAATGTGGGTTAAATATATAGTCTGAGCTACATTGCTAGAGATTTAGATTTAATGTCTAGGATTAGAATCTAGATTTCCTTTCATCTCTTCAAACAATTATTGTATTTCTTTTTTCTTCATTCATTCATTCATTCATTCACTCACAATTTACCTTGAGAGTTTCTGATACAGCTGACTACTGACCACAATATGAGAAAAATTATTTCAAGCCAGCGGGGCCTGATCCTGCCAATTCAGCCCTGCTTAGGAGGTGAAAGTCAGTCGGCTCTCACTTCTCCATCTGCTAGCTTTCCCCTGGGTAGAGGGACACCGCAAGGCTGAGCAACTGTGATTTCTTCCCTGGCTTTTAAGGTAAGAAGTCATTTCCTATCTAAATCCAATTAAAATTCACCTACTATTTTTCTAGTTTATCTTAAAAGTATTACTTCTGCCCTTTGGTTTGTTTCTATAAATTCTTTTTGGCTGGATTTTATTGGGTATATAATGTGAAGCTAGGATCTATTTCCTCATTGATTTGTGATATTTCCCTTAACTTTTTAAAAAAATTTTGGGTTGCTCTCAGGACTCATTACTTTGTTTTATTGATCTGTTTGCTAGGTTTTTCACAAGCACAACACTACTTTTAAGTTTTATTGCTATTCAGTTTATTTTTATATTAAAAGAAACACATTATTCTCCTTAAACGCTTTCTGGGTATTTTCACAAACTATGGGGTGTTGTTTTTTTTTCTTCAGGATGAACTTGAGGAATAAATCTCTATTTATTTTTCTTTTCCTTTATTTATTATTTCATACTTTAGTTTATTCTTGTTACCTTTCAAAAATCATTCTTTCCTTCTGCTGTACCTAGAATTAACCATCTTTAAGATTGTCTTCAATAGTCATATTTCCTCAAAAATGACTTTTTTTCATGCCTTTCAATTTCTCTAAATTTTTCTATGTCCTAGACCAGGGGTGGGCAACCTTTTTGTGAGTGCGTGCCAAAACCAGCAAAATCTCTGACTCAAAATTCTTCTGCATGCCAACCCTAATTTTTTGAGAACATGTTACGCCTACTTGATATCTCTTAAGGTGTACATATGTGAAGAACCTTGAAGAAATAATAAAATTCATTCGAGCGACAAAAACACCGTATATGATGATGAAAAATACATTTATTTTTTAATGTATACATGTACACTGATAGTCCGACAGAAAACTTTATGACTCCGTTTGATATTACCAGTGGGACTTTTGCTGCTGCATCACTGATGACAGAGATTTTACATCAGGTTTATATTTCGTGACCTTCAGAAATATGTACGAGCTACTACTTTCATCCGTCAGGCTACTCCTATTACGAGACTTAACAAAATTCATCACTAAGAACAAAGATTCACAAGTGTATGTGGATGAAACCAAAACACTGGTCGGATCTAGGAAGGCAGGGAGAGTTAAGGCAGAGGCATAGAAATTGCTCTTCCCCTCTCTCGTCAATCCATGTCTATGGTCTTTAAGATAACTTGTTATGTAAAATTATTTATTTATCTAAGATGCACCTACACTGAATTTATCTGAAAAATAAAAAAGTAGATATTAAGAAAAAAATTGTAAATGGAAGATGATAAGAGAGGGTTTCGCGTGCTAGCAAAAGTTACTAGTGTGCCATGTTCGGCATGCGTGCCAGGGGTTGCCCACCCCGTCCTAGACCTTGAAATAAGAGCAATGAAAATAAACTTTGATCCTCAGAGTTTTAAAAAAAATCAATTTTTGAAAACTGTATTTAAACTTAAATTCTATTTCTCTCTTCCCTTTCCTTTAAAAACAAAAGTGATCTATTTTGTCTTCAGTACAATAGATAATAAAATTATCTTCATAGCACCATTTAAATCATACCTTGCTCTGCTTAAATCATATTTGCATTGCTTAAAAATTCAAACAGAGCCTAGTGGACTGTAACCACAATCACCAGACTTCCCATCACTTCCAACGCATACATCACCCATAAGCTAAGCAAACTGCAAGAAGAAACTGAAAGGTGCCCAGATTGAGCTGGGCCAGCAACGATGTCTATGCACGCAGTTGAGTAATACACAGAGAGGTGTTGGTGCCCTTTGGGGTGTTTTTTTATTTCTTAAGTTGTGCTTTCTGTTTCTAGTATGCAAAGCCAAAACCACTACCACCACCAGCATCACCCTGGATAGCCATAGATATTTGGTTCAGGTTTACCAATGAAACCAAACTGAGCCATTGGGATAGTCTCTCTTGCAAGAATTTGGAACTGGAATTCAGAGATGCTATAAATCCCAACTGATGGTTTAATCACAAGGCATGTAAATTCCAAAGCTGTTACATTTTCACCATTAGCCATGAACACTGAGAGCAGAGAAAAAATAAATAATCCTATCTAATAATAGACAAAGATGCAAATTGACCGTACCTTCGCTACACCCACCATAGGCTGATCAGAGCGATATGCAAATTAACCACCAACAAAGATGGCAGTTAATTTGCATACGTAGGCGTGAAGCGGCAGAGTGAAGACTAAAGGCGGCTCCGGCCAGAGCAGCGAAGGCTTGAAGGCAGCTCCGGCCAGAGCAAAGGCCTGAGTCCCCGGTGCCGGAGAAAAACCGGTGCCGGCAGCCAGGGGAAGGGAAGGCCTATTGCATGAATCTTTTCGTGCAATAGGCCTCTAGTAAATAATAATAATGAAGCAGACAGGCTGAGAATAGAGATGAGCGGGAGGGAGGGAGGAAGAATTAGAGAAAGTGTAAATTAGTTGGCTTGTTCCTGATATGCTTCCACTCCTGGACCTCTTACACCTGCCTGCACTTCCTGAAAACGATGTATTAGATTACACTTTTCACTTATCCTTCTTTTGTCTAGCTACGTAAACTCAAACAATACAAATAAAAACTCACTAGTTAGAATGATTTCCTAAAGTAATTCAAACTCCCAAATTCAAGTGTGTTTATTTAGCAAACTCTACTAATAAACACCAAAAAATAGGCTCATCCTTTTTTTTTTTTAAAGAAAATAGCTTTTGGCATAAAATAAAATGAGAATCACTGAAATCAAAATATGAAGGAATTCCCAACAAACCAATTATTTAAAGAGTCATCAACACCAAATAAAATTTGCCTATACTTGGAATCATACCATACAATGTTATATCTTTATGTTTGAAGTTTTAGTTTTTTTTTTTATTTGTTTGTTTCCAAAATAATCCATAAACATGGCTAAAAACTGAAGTAGTAGAAAATGGTAAAATTGAAAACCAGTAGTCTCCTGTCCCACCTCTTCTCACTCTTCATTCCACTGTAAAAATCAGTAATTTTTAAAAAATATATTTTTATTGACTTCAGAGAGGAAAGGAGAGGGAGAGAGAGAGAGAAACATCAATGATGAGAGAGAATCATTGATAGGCTGCCTCCCGAATGCCCCCTACTAGGGATCAAGCCCGCAACCCGGGCATGTGCCCTTGACTAGAATGGAACCTGGGGCCCTTCAGTCCACAGCTCTATCCACTGAGCCAAACCAGCTAGGGCAAGAATCAGTAAATTTTAATCTTTTAACTTCTGACAATGATTACCTCCACAACTTTAAATGAATTGATCTTGCCACTTTCTTGATTGATCATCTTTTGACATCAATAATTAACTTCAGCTAATATATGAATGATTGGGCTCACCTTTATCTCTACATCCAGTATTCTCTCTTTCAAAAGGTTTTATATAGACCTAACTAAAATTATGTAACTATTTTCAGGCCTTCATTACTGCATACCTCCCCTCACTGGAAGAGTTTGAGATGCTTTTTGAGAGCATCATGCACTTGCCTGTCTGTTTTCAGCTCATGCTCCCTTGGCTAAATATTATAGATCCTTCCAACCACAATTGCTGGAATCCCTTACTTGCTGGCTTGCAGACAGTTTCTAGTAGTGAGAAATACTGACAGGTTATTGTAAGCAGGTGGAGAGGATAAACTCTCTTCCTGATTTCTGTTTCAGGCTGTGCCTGGCAAGAGCAGTGACCCCTCTCCAAGATTTTACCTTTATCCTATCATGCCTGACACTGCACAGCAAATGTGAATAGGAGTGGGATATTCATTACTTATCCCTCCAAGTATTCAGTGGAACCCTTCTATTTGAAGTATGTGTTTCTAATTAGCTCTGGGAAATTTTCTTCCATTCTGTCCCTCCTGAATTGGTCCTCAACCTTTTCTCTCATATTTTCTTCTCTGTCTTCTAAGCGATGTCTTGAATTTACTTGTATTCTTCCAAACTTCTAAATATTTTTAATATCAACCACCTTATATTTAATTTCCAACAGCAATTTATTATTTTCTGCTTCATTATCATAGCATATTGTTCCTGTTCTATGGATGAAATGTCACCTCTAATTTCTCTGACAATAATAATTTGTTTTATGATCTCCTCCATTTTTACAATTACCTGTTTTCTTTTGTTAACAATTCCTGTGTTAAACTCAATTCTCCTTTTTCATGCCAATGGTTTTCTTCCATTGTCTATTTATACTTGGATTTTATTAATATTTTAAAATCAAGAAAAGATGGATGATCACTTAATGAATATGCATGAGACTACTTATCCACCAAACTCTGGAGTGATAATAATGTGTAACTATGCTTGTGGCTCTCCAAATGCCAATATTTAGTTGTTTTTAGACTTGTTGTTCAATTCCTTTAGAGAGAAACCTTCTGATTATATGCCTGGAGAGGGTTGGGGAGGGTAAACATTGGTATGTCTGACCTCTGAGTAAGTGGGGGAGAGATAGGTGAGTGGAGGTGTACTATTTGTTATACAATCATTAACTACTCCTCTTGTTTACATCCCCACTTCTCACCCTCACATTCTCTGGTACCCACCATCTCTGAACATAGAGTCTCTCAAAGATTCTTCTGGGCGGCCTGTTTTCACATATCCTGGCTGTGACTTTGTCCATCCCCTATCCAACATAGAGAAATTTAAATCACTCATCTACTTTTGGCCCCACTCTTAGTCTTTTTTATATTCTTCTAATATCACTGCAATGGGCACCTCAGAATGAAGAAAGACCAATGAAAGGGTTCTGTTTTCCATGCTCAAATGGAAATTCTTTTATGTTCAATTGAAAGGATCCTGATCCCAGGAAGCTGCTCTTTCTCCAGCCTACACACTGCCCCCCACTGGACTGGAGGAGATGTTCACTGGTCAGTGTACCTGCAGTTAGATCATCCATTTAGGCTGCTGTAACCAGTGCCCACAAGTAGGATGGCTTAACAACACAGGAGTTTATTTTACTTAAAGCATCAAGTAAGTGATGCAGAGCTAGTATGTCACCTCAACAATGTCAGAAATCCAGGCTATCCTCAAGTTGCAACTTAAGATTGTGGTCCAAGATGCATGCTCTGGATTATGGTATCTCATCCATATTTTAGCAAAAAAGAAAGGAGAAAGTGGGCATAGGGTGGAGGATGGGGGATCATGGTCCTTGAACTTTAAGAGCAAGATTAAAAGTTGCACATATTAGCATTACTCACATCTCATTGTGCAGGATTTTGTCATGTGGCCACACCAAACTGCAAGAGAGGCTGGGAAGTGTGATTCACTGGGTGGTCTTGTACCTAATTTTTCCAACTAAAAATTCTATTACTATGAAGGAAAGGTGAATAGATATTGGCAACATCACCATTCCTCCATCTTCCGTTCACTGTTACCACTAAGACTGCCGCTCCATCAGTCTTGACATTGCCCATAGCACCCTTCAAGGAAGGGAATCTATAAAACAAAGCTTGGCAGGGGTCTTGTGTGTACCTTTAGCAACTAGAGATAGATGGTGGCTGTGAAGGTATCTCTTTTCCAGAAGATTCTGTTCTCCATAACTTTCATTTTGATACCCAAAATGATGTCCAAATTACTTTTTTGTTTAAGATGAAAGACACTGAAAGTTAAGGCAAAACTTTAAAATGTGCCTCTTAAGATAATGTGTTTGTTTACTTGTGTAATTAAAAAGTAATTGAAGAATTAAAAGCCAAAAGAGAATCAGCAGATACTGACATGTCTATCAAGTTTTCACTAATACACATTGGAGGGTGGTTGGAAGAGGCCTCTCCATCACTGAGTGCTACCTCCTTATCTTCTCCCACCCACCATCTCTCTCCAGTTCCTTTTTCCTGCTCAAATCAGACTAAGAAAGAACAGCAGATTTGAAGTACATACAAACATACACCTGGGGTGGGGGTGGGGGGAATTGATGAGGCAACAGAGTGTAGAAATGTAATAGCATTCTCCACGTGGGCTGAGAACCCCCTACTCTAGCCATTTTTTTGTCCATCAATTCTTTTAGACCAATGCTGTCTTATGCAATGCTGGGAATAATTCTACATTTGTGCTGTCCAAGGCAATAGCTATGGCTATTGAGCATTTACATGTACTTAGTGAGCTAACTACATGCTGAGAAGCTGAAATATCTATAATAATCAAAGCATAATATGCTAATTAGACCGGACAGCCAACCAACTTTCTGGACATCCTTCTGGACGAAGTAGAAGCTGCAGGGGCTGAGGCAGAGGCAGTTAGGGATAATCAGGCAGGCAAGTAGTAAGGGGTGATCTGGCAGGCAGGAGAGAGATTAAGGGGTGATCAGGCAGGTAGGCAGAGTGGTTAGGGGTGATCAAGCAGGCAGGCAAGCGGTTAGGGGCAATCAGGCCAGCAGGCAGAGTGATTAGGGGCGATCAGGCAGGCGTAGTGGTTAGGGGCGATCAGACAGGCAGGCAGAGGTGGTTAAGGGAGATCAGACAGGCAGGCGAGTGGTTAGGGGCAATGAGGCAGGCAGGCGAGCGGTTAAGGGAGATGAGGCAGGCAGGCAGGCAGGCGGTTAGGAGCCAGCGGTCCAGGATTGCAAGAGGGTACAGGCCCGGCTGAGGGACTCCTCCCACCCCCATGCACCAATTTCATGCACCGGGCCTCTAGTTTATTGTATTTCATTTTAGTTAACTTACATTTAAAGTAGTGATATGTGGTTGGTAGCCACCATATTGGACAGCACAGTCCCCAGTTAGGGGTGGAATTATGGCCACCACATAAAATTGGTTTAGTCACCCTAACCGGTTTGGCTCAGTGGATAGAGCGCTGGCCTGCGGACTGAAAGGTCCCAGGTTCGATTCCGGTCAAGGACATGTACCTAGGTTGCATGCACATCCCCAGTAGGGGGTGTGCAGGAGGCAGCTGGTCGATGTTTCTCTCTCATCGATGTTTCTAATTCTCTATTCTTCTCCCTTCCTCTCTGTAAAAAATCAATAAAATATATTTTTAAAAAAATTGGTTTAGTCATATCTTAAAATTCTTCCATGGAGTGTGTTGATGACTCTTGTTAAATAATATTTACATTATAGTTATTGTTTTATTTAGAGATAAGAAGAAGACTTCCAGTCAACATTCTTATATCCAACAGATAAACTGTCCATTCTTTGTCTTCAGACAATTCTTAACTTGCATGGTGGTCCCCTTCGCTCTCACCTACTCCTGAACTTTCCTCTCACAATTATTCCCTCTTTTGTTTCTTCTCTAAGTTACCATTATCATACTAAATGCTGGATTATCTTTTAAAATATCCTACCTAGATCTCATGTTTTCCTCTAGCTAAAGCTCTATTATTTTGTTCCCTTTTATAGTAAACACTAGAGGCCCGGTGCACAAAAATTTGTGCACTGGGAGGGGGGGGGGTCCCTCAGCTCAGCCTGTGCCCATTTGCAGTCCAGGACCCCTTGGGGGATGTCCACCTATCAACTTAGGCCCACTCCCCGGGGGATCAGGCCTAAGCTTGCAGTCAGACATCCTTCTGGCAGCCAGGGAGCCCTCGGGGGATGTCCAACTAAAGGCTTAGGCCCCCAAGGGAGCTGTGATGAGGAAGCTGGGGTGACAGAGAAGCCATGCTGTCCCTCCCCGCCGCCCTGGGTCAGGTAGCAGGCCTGGATGGTGGCAGGGCAGGTGGGATGGTGCTGTCCCGGCCCTGCCTGCATTATGCAAATTAGCCGCCATCTTTGTTGGTGGTTAATTTGCATATCGTGCTGATTAGCCAATGGGAGGCGTAGCGAAGGTATGGTCAATTACCATGTTTGTCTATTATTAGATAGGATTCCTCCAAAGAATCACCTAATTCTATCCACTTCCTCAGTTTTCATTCACCCTGGAAACCACTGTAATTGGGCTTTTACCCCCAGAATTCCACCAAAGCTTCCATGTTACCAAACCCAATGCTCCCTGTTACTAAATCCAGTAACCAAGTCTTAATACCCATCCTCCTTGTGATATATAGTAGACAGTTGGACAGACATGAGCAGAGTAGGAACAATAGCCAGGTACAGAGGGTCACCAGGGCAGAAAGCCTTGGGTGCCTAGAAACAGGCAAAACTGGAAAAACAAGTATTGTAGGATGGGACCTCACTCCCAGAATGACCTTTCCTCCCCTACCATATAGTTGGTCATGTAGTTTAGACCCTCTGACTTTTCATATCTCTAGTCATGCAATTTAGACCCTCTTAGAGAAGGAATAAGGAGATCAAAGAATAGCCTCATAGAACTCCCATACAAGCCCTTGCACAATCACTCCCTTAAGCATTAAGCCCTCAGGACAACGAGGTTCTGACCTGCATCAAATAATCTAAGAACAAAGCCTTGGGACTGTTTACAGAGACAGAGTTTTTGTCAAACCAGAGATAACATCTAGGCCTCAGTGGTGTTTTAGATCCAGGCCCAGAAAAGCAGCAAAACCAGTTGAAGTGATACCATGGCTGACATCAGGACCAGCAGCAATGACTAATGACCCCCTACCCTAGCATTGACCAATCAGTAGAGACAACAACCCTGAAAGGATACACCTGGAAAGCTGGTGAATATTCTGTTGAGATTCTCCCCGGAGACCTCCCCTAAAATCCCTGTCTTTGGAAATCAGATAAAAGTCCTTAAGACAAAAGACCTGGCTTTCTCTGTCTCTTTCTCTCTCTCGCTCATGCCCACACCTTTCCTTCTCCCTTTCTTCGCTGAAAGCGGTACCTTTGCTTTCTTTCTCCTAAGCTCCAAGTGCCCTTCTTTTGTCTCTGTAACTTATTTCCTAGTCCACACAACTCAGCTGGCTCACTTCTTTCATGACTCACTTTTTCTACCTCTGTGACCTTATAAATAAACTTTCACTTGTATTTGAGTCTTGGATCTGAATTCTTTCTTAGCCAAACTCAAGGACCAAGTCTAACATCTGGTGCCATTCACCATTAACACTCGAAATAGGTTTTGACACAGTTGATCACATTTTACTTCTTGAAATATGCTGTTCCTTTGTTTCTGGATCATTATCCATTCATTAAACAAATATTTGTTTACTGTTAAGTGAGAAAATTGTAACAGACTTTGAAATGGGGGTAAAAATATTCTAAAGTGTCCTTTTCAGAGCCTGCTTATGCTTTTTTTTCCTGCCTTTCACTGACTTTGAGCTACTTTATAATTCTGTACTGCATAGAAAACTGATAACAAGCAAATGATTCTTGGCCATACAAATGCAAATGAGTTACATTCAATTGGTTATTGCCTGATTAATCAACTTTGCATCCATCTGGAAATCATTTTAACATTCCTTACTGCCTGTACATATTTGGTTTTGGGAATCTCTTATGAAACAGTTGTAACATCTTATTGGTTTTCTTATTAATTAATGAATTGAATAAAATCTCAGACTTATTTTATATTTCATTGTAAGCCATAATTTTGCCTTTAATAAATTTTTGCTTTAACAGCTTGGACTTTATTTTTTTCCTCCATTATTTTCTCAGGGCCTAGAAGAGTGCCAGCTTACACAGTAGGTGCACAATCAATATTTATTAACTAAATAGTTGTTGGGGAAAAATAACTTTATTCACTACTATTTTCTATGCATAGTTGTCTTCTCTAATCTCAAAGTCAAATAAATTATACCCAGTCCTTAATCCTATCTAATAATAGAGAAACATGGTAATTAGCCGTACCTCCGCTACCCTTCCCATTGGCTAATCAGGGCGATATGCAAATTAACTGCCAACCAAGATGGCGGCCGGCAGCCAGGCAGCTTGAAGCGAACAGGAGGCTTGCTTGCTTCAGTGACGGAGGAAGCCAACGTTCCCCGCCTGCCTTGCTGGCCTCTGAGCTTGCACTCTAAGAAACAATGTTACAAATATAGAAGCTAAACAAAAACCCAGAAACCTGCTTTCAGCCAGCTGGGCTTCAGCCAGCAGGACCGCAACATTGTTTCAATTATAGAACAAACGCAGATCCCTGCTTTCAGCCAGCCGGGATCTCAGAGCTGGAGTGAGCAGGACCGCAACAGTGTTACAATTATAGAACCCAAACAAACCAGATACCTGCTTTCAGCAGCCGAGGCCTCAGGGCTGGAGCCAAACCTCAGAGCTAAAGGTGGCCCAGAATAAAAAGAAAAGAAAAAAAGGACAGGTTGGGAGCTTCAGTCACCCACCAGCCTGAAAACTGCCCTCAGCCCCTCACCCAGATTGGCCAGGCACCCCAGTGGGGACCCCCACCCTGAAGGGGGTGTGACCAGCTGCAAACAGCCATCATCCCCTCATCCAGGCTGGCCAGGCACCCAAGCGGGACTCCCACCCTGATCCAGGACACCCTTCAGGGCAAACCAGCCGGCCCCCACCCGTGCACCAGGCCTCTATCCTATATAGTAAAAGGGTAATATGCCTCCCGGCACTGGGATCAGCTTGACAGGGGGCAGCGACCAAACCCCCTGATCACCCTGCGGCTCTGTGTGTGACAGGGGGTGGGGCCACAACCCCCCCACCCCCCACGGGCCCTGCTCTGTGTGTGACGGGGTAGAGCCATAACTTCCCCATCGGCCCTGCCCTGAGTATGACAGTGGCGGCGCCCCAACCCCCTGATTGGCCCTGCTCTGTGGGTGATAGAGGGCGGCGCCCCAACCCCTGATCTGACCTGCTCTGTGTATGACAGGGGGCGGTGCCCCAACTCCCCTATCGGCCCTACTCTGTGAGTGACAGGGAGGAGCTCCCCAACCCCCTGATGGGCCCTGCTCTGTGCGTGACAGGGGGGAGCTCCCCACCCCCTGATCGACCCTGCTCTGTGTGTGACAGGGTACGGAGCCCCAACCCCCCTGATGTGCCCTGCTCTGTGCGTGACAGGGGGTGACGCCGCAACCTCCCTATCAACCCTGCCTTGAGTGTGACAGGGGGCGGTGCCCCAACCCCCCAATCGGCCCTACCCTGAGCGTGACTAGGGGTGGCATCGCAACCTCCCGATCTGCCCTGTTCTGTGCATGACAGGGGGCGGCACCCCAACTCTCCAATCAGCCCTGCTCTGAGCCCGACAAGGGGCTGCACCTAGGGATTGGGCCTGCCCTCTGTCACCCTGGAGCAGGCCTAAGACAGCAGGTCGTTATCTCCCGAGGGGTCCCAGACTGCGAGAGGGCACAGGCTGGGCTGAGGGGCCTCCCCTCCCCCCCGAATGCACAAATTTTTGTGCACCAGGCCTCTAGTATTATAATAAAAGAAGAAAGACATTTTTAAAAAGAACTATACATTTGTCTCTTCTGCTTTTAGAAGTGTAAATTTTATCAAATTTTGTCATCAGATCCTTTCTCTGTTCCTTCCTTTCACCTTTTCAGGAATGTCACCACTCAACTATTTGACACCTGTTTGCACCCCTATGGGGCAGCACCTTTCCCACTCACTGGTCACACCTGTGGCAAAGCCAACATAAAGGACAGCACACATCTTTTATATCTCACCTGCTTTCTCTTTGCTTGGGGAGCCAATTTATCAAAACAGTAGATCTTCATTCCAGAACTTTTTTATATAACTCTGTTTTCCCATATAACTATAAATAAAAGGCATATCCAGATTAGAAAGAAAGAAGTAAAACTGTCCTTTTTTTGCATAACACATAACATGATCTTCACAAAGTTTCAGGATACAAGATGAATATGCAAAATCTATTATATTTCTATGTAGTTTCAATGAACAAACAAAAATAAACTTAAGAAAACAATTCCACTAAAATAACATCAAAAAGAATAAAATAGTTATAAATTTAACCAAGGAATTGTAAGTCCTGTACATTGAAAACTACAAAATATTGTTTAAGAAATTAAAGAAGATCTACATAAATGGGGAAAAAACTCATGGTCATGGATCAGAAGGCAATTCTTAAAGTGGCAATGTTCCCTAAACTGATCAACAGATTCAATTCAATTCTTATAAAAACTCCAGCTGCATTTTTGGAGAAACAGATAAGCTGATCCTAAATTTTACATGAAAATATAAAGCTAAGTGAAAAAGCCAAAGAAAAGCCACACGTGGTATGATTCCATTTATAGAAAACTTCCATAATAGACAAATCCATGGACACATAAAGTAGGTTAGTGTTTGGCAAAGGCGGGGGGTTGTGGCGGGGAGGATAGAATGAGGAGTTACTGCTTTATAGGTACAGGGTTTCTTTTCAGGTGCTATGCTCTGGAATTAGGTAGTTAATAATGGTTGCAGAACATTGTGAATATACTAAAAATCTCGAAATTGTACATTTTTAAAGTGGTAAAAATGGTGAATTTTAGATTATATAAAATTTATTTCAATTAAAAAAAGAAGAGAAGGAGAAAAAATATGGCATAGAGGAGAAAACAATTAAAAAGATGATCATGGCTTGGCCAGTGTGACTCAGTGGTTGAGCGTTGACCTATGAACCAGGAGGTCATGGTTTGATTCCCAGTCAGGGCACATGTCCAGGTTGCAGGCTCCATCCCCAGTAGGGGACATGCAGGAGGCAGCTCTTTCATCATTGATGTTTCTATCTCTCTCTCTCCTTCTCCCTTCCTCTTTAAAATCAATAAAAATATTTTTTTTAAAAAAAGATGGTCAAGGTCTCTTAGGAATACAGTACACATTTTTTTAATTCCAAATATTGTATTTTTCAGGAACTATAATAAAAGAACTTTAAAATTAAACTCTGAGCCACAGTTGCCTCATTGTAGAATAGCGGCTGTAATCATGGGCTTGTAGCCAGACTATCTGAGATCAAATCCTAATTGTGTGATTAAATTACTTAACCTCTCTTAACACTCTTATCCATAAAATGGGTATAATAAAATTGCCCATTTCTTAAGATTGATTTGAGATTCAATGAGGCAAGGCAGTGTTAATTATCATTATCAAAAGCATTACATATGAATCCATGATTGTTTTCACACCATGAAAACAATTGAACCTCATTAACTTTAATAGTTACTGTTTTTCCAGTTCCCGCTGAAAAGAGGCCACTCCGTGAGATGGGAATTTCTGAGGGTTCCCAACTGGGACATAAAGCATACATCAGCTTTTGCTACCAAGTCTTGACTCACTGCTCGCAGCCTTGTCTGCAATACTTTCAACACAGCTTTCGCTGTTTAAAGGCTCCTGATTATGTGACCAATCTCACAAGTCCCCATGGCACATCAGCATTTGCTCCTCCTCCCCAACCTTGGGACCTCTATTTGGGCCCATTTCTGCAGAAACTTCATGAGGTTTAAATCACAGGAAGTCACTACACGACAGTGAGCTGTTGCATTGTCTCCTTGGTGCTGTCAGCCCAGCTGCAGTTCTGGTAGTCACCGGATTTTATTCCAGAGCCAGAGTGCCTGCCTTGGTCCTCGCATCCTTCATGCTTTGGGGTATCTAAGGTCAGGATTGGGAATCCTCGCATTCTGAATTCATCATGAAATGATCAGATATTTTATTAAGAATATATAAAATTATACTTTTGTGATTTAACATTATCAATCAGGCACTTTTCTCACCACTTTGCATATATTTCCTCATTTAATACCCACAGTAAGAATACTGTTATCATCATCATCTCCTCTTTCTTCTTTCCACGGTCAGACAGCTGATAAATGGAAGAGCCCGGATTTGAATCTAGAACCCAGGTTCAGAGGACTCCACAGTTCAATCTTAACTGCTATGCTAAGGGAATTCAGACAACAGATCACACCATTGTTGACTAAGAGAAACAAAAAAGACCAAAGTTTATGACATAACTGTGCAGGCCAGTCAGAACAGGTTTTTTTCCTGCAAGGGATGCTGGGAAATGTAATTGTCTTAGTTTGGGTTCCCTGGAAAGCAGACCCTGAGATAAGGATTTAGGCACAAGCAGTTTATTTGGGAGGCAATTAATCTCATTAAGTATATGAGTAAGGAAAGTGGATAGGGAAAAGAGCAAAGCCAGTAAAAGAAGCATTAATGAGCTGCTTACTGCTCTGGGCAACTGGGATTCAGTTCCACAAAGGCCCTCTGAGGGACATTGTGGAACACAGCTCCGAATTATTCGATCTGAAGATGGGGCAGTTGTGGCATTTACCCTCCTACTTCCATCCCCCACTGTCCGAGGCCTGTGCCCAGTGCAGTTGCCCCTGCATGCCTGGGTCATTCCTGCACCTGTGTTTATGCAGCCTCAGAGAAGAAAGAACAGCATGTGCACTTAATGCAGGACAAAGAAACGGTGCATGGACCTGTCTTAGGCTGCAGTGAGAACAGATGGACCACAGAGGAGTGGCTCAGGGCCTCACAGACCCCTCCAACAGGAGTCTTTATTCTGAGTGGTCAGTGCACTGATGAAATTCAGGAACTTCTACCAGAGGAAGGAGGAGAAAGCAGATTTGGGGAATCAATTGATGGTCTCTGTCAAATAGCCCTTAACTTTTCTTTAAGTTTTTTCTATATAAAGCCACCAACAGGGAAACTATAACAAGTACCATTTAAGGGAGGAGCCAGAACTTTACTCTGCCAGCACCCCCATAGACAAGGCCTCATGCCAGGCGGAGGCCCTGTTAACAACAACCAGAGTGTGTCTTCATGTGTTCAGTGGGCCAGCAAAGGCACTTGGGAGACTCTGTGTCTCTTCGGGTAGGTGCTCCATCATGAGTGACATCTGAGCAACTCTTTGTAAGCATGACTTTTAGAGGTGAGAAAGGAGGGCTGGTTATTGCTGCTTAACAAACCACTCCTAAACTTGGTGCTTAAAACCACACTTCTCTTGTCTGTGAACATACACTTTGGGAAGGTTTTGATGGGGACAGCTCTCTGCAGCATTCGCTGGGCAGCCCAAAAGCTGAGGGCTTGAATCATTTGAAGCCTCACTCACTCACATGGCCACTGATGATGATATTGATGACGGGTTGTCATTGCTGGCTCTTAACTAGGTGCATGGCCAGAATACCTACAGTGGCCTTTCCAAGTGGCTGGAGGCAGAAATCCCAAGTCCAGAGTCCCAAGAAAGCCAGAGAAAGTTATATTGCCCGTTATGACCTATCCTTGAAAGTCACCTAACATCACTTCCACTGTAGTCACAGGTCCACCCAGATGCAAAGGGAAGAAACAGAGGTCCTACCCCCCACCTCTTGGTGGAGTCGATGCCCATTGTGAGAAGACGGTGAGAGAAGGAACATGTTGATGGGGCTAACTTTGGAAATTATAATCTGACACAGGGGGCATGAGATTTATGTAGAGTTTCCTTACCAACTACCTATAGTGTGTGTATGTGTGTGTGTGTGTGTGTGTGTGTGTGTGTGTGTGTTAATTATGTTTCTCCTTTAACCTACTCACGTCCATGGGCTTCCTGCTGCCTAGAGTCTGACTTATAAAAGGTCAGACTCTAATATCCCCGGCTCTGGGACATTTTGGATGGTATCAGCCTTTATTTAGTACTTTTTAATGAAATCTGCAGAGCTCTGGGGGTTATAAATCATGTACTGAAAGTTACAGCATTGTGCTTAATGGCAAAGCTAAGACGAAATACTTTCCTCTTAGGTTTCCAGCAAGTTATTAACTTGGGTTAGAAATATTACCACTCAGTAGTTTCCAAAATTTTCTCTCTTAATAACCCTTTCATCCTGTTAGTACACTTTATAGATTTCTTCCTCTTTTGGTTTCTAAAATGAAGAAATCCAAATTCTCCTTCTCTGATAACCCTGAAGAACTTACTTTTTCCAAAACTCTGCTCCATTTTTGGTTCCCTTCTCCATCCCAGGCAGCCTGCTCAGCTTCCTTCTCTTTAAACCACGTGCCCTAATCCTTACACAGACCAAGGGAACATGGGTCACACACAGGGCAGGGTCCTAGTGATAGCAAGCTTATCAGTTAGGAATTCATTGGGCTGCAAGTCACTGGGCCCTCAGCAGCTTCACTTGTCTCCCATAAAAAGTCCACGGATGACTCCTGCTTCTAATGGGAATAGACTGCTTACTGTACATCATCATTTTCACCCAAAACAACCCAAAACAACCCAAAACCTGTACAAAACATACAAAATATGTTGGAGCCATCAGAGAGCTACCTAGGCAGTGAGGCCTTGAGTCAGATCCCAGAGAGAAGGGAGTGCAGAGAGCCGAGTCCCACTGGGTCAGTATAATTGAGAGTGATGAGCACCAGCCCATCAGAATGGAGCAGTGTCCTGGGGGTTGGTGATCCCAGGGGAGGAGCTTGTGAGGCCTGGGTGGCAGCAAAGGGACACTAGCGGGGATTCGGGGCAGTGACTATTTACCAACTAGCAAAGCAGTGTGTCAGAACGTAACTAGTACTAATGAATCTTTCAGAACTTAACTACCTGCCATAAATTTCAGTCATGAAAAACCCAGTGTCAAATCCAGGGATATTGGAGTGCCATTGTTGTACCATGTAACAAGGCCGAATAAGCTTCTGAGAGGATTTGATTACATCAGGTGGAATGAGAAAAGGTGCTGGGATTTCCTCGGGAGAGTGTGGCTAAGGCTTGGGAAGGCACCAAAGAGCATCCCCATCTCTTCATTCACTTGGCTCTGGGACAAGTACGCATGCCTGGAGCCTGCTGCAAGTACTGATGATCTCCCACACGTGGGGCTTTAGGAAACTTGAGGAGCTTCCTGGTTATCACCCCTGGCTTCCTGCCAGGCTCTGCAATTCCTGCCTCGGGCAGGAAGGCACTGTGCTCGTTTCACCTTCGAAATGCAGAGTTTCTGTAACAGGCTCAAGAATGGCTCTCAGTTCTCCAATCCGCCTGTCCCCTTGGGGTATGGGATGCTGGGCTTGGCAATCCAGAAAACCGGAGTGCCTGGGGGAGTAGGTGCCATGAATGAGCAGGGCATTTGGTTGGGTTGTGTTGGGAAGGGAGAGGTTGTCCCCTCCAAACTCTTGGTCATTTTCCTCCTGTTTAAGTTTGAGGCTGTGTTGAGGGCCAATTTGGCCGCACTTTTGCAATGACATGTTTATTTTTGAGAAAAGTTGCAATTCAAAATCGGACATATAAACTTTAAAAAAAAATATTCTTTATTGTTGAAAGTATTACATATATCCCCCTTTTTCCCTCATTGACCCCCTCCAGCCCTCCCCTCCACACC